>NW_007258691.1:1086860-1109727 GCF_000164805.1 Carlito syrichta
GCTGGGCTCCAGCGATCCTTCCACCTCAGCCTTCCAAGTAGCCGGAATTACAGGCATGTCCTACCACGCTCAGCTCATTTTTGATTTATTGTAGAGATGAGGTCTCGCCAAGTTGCCCAGGTGGGTCTTGAACCGGCAGGCTCAGGCAATTCACTCACCTCTGCCTCCCAAAGCGCAGGAATACAGGCTGAGCCACCAATCCCGGTATTCTTAAAACAGTACAAATTATCAAAGCTGACTCAAGAAGAGAAAAACTAAATAGATCTATAACAAATAAAGAAATAGAATAGTAACATAAAATGTTCCACAAAGAAAAGTCCAGTCCCAGAATTCACCAGTGAGTTTTCTTAAATAATTTAAGAAGATATAGTAACAATCTTTTACAAACTTTTTTGGAAAACAGAAGAAACAATTCTTGTCTCTTCTTAAAAAAATATTTAGATACCAAAGCAACAGATAGACATCATATAAGAAGAAACTACAGACCAGTATCACTCATGGATATAAACTCAAAAATCCTTTAAAAAATTAGCAAATCAAATCCAACAACATATAAAAAGGATTATAGGCCATAGCCAAGTAGTCTACAGGTTGTTTTAAAATCAAATATAGAGTTAATATAAGACACCAGATTGATAGAATAAAGAGGAAAAAACACATGATCATCTTAATAGATGCAGAAAAAACTGAGCAAAATCTAATACTGATTCATGACAAAAATTTTCTCAAGCATGAAATAGAGGAGAACTTTACCTGAAATAGTGCACCTATGAAAAATCTATAGTTCACATCATACCAAATGGTAAAAAAAAAACAAAAACAAAAACAAATATTATACCCAGAGATGAGGAACAATGACACCTTTGCCACTTCTATTCAACATTGTAAAGGAAGTTCTAGCTAATGTAAAAATAAAAGTAAAATAAAGTTAAAGACACCCAGATTGGAAAGAAAGAAGTAAAACTGTCTTTATTCATAGATGATATGATCTTGTATGTGGAAAATCCCAAGGTATTCATAAGAAAAACTACTAGAACTAATCAGTAAATATAAAAAGCTCACAAAATATGAGATCAATATTTCTATATATCAGCAATAAAATCCAATAACAAAATTAAGAAACAATTTTATTTACAATAGCATCAAAAAGGATAAAATACTTAGAGATAAATTTAGCAAAAGAAGTTGAAATTTTGCATACTGAATACAAGACATTGCTGAGAAATTAAACATCTAAATAATGTTTATGTTCATGAATTGAAATAGTCAGTATTGCCAGGATGGTAACTCTCCCCAAATTAATCAAGAAATTCGAAACAATTTCATTCAAAATCCCAACAGGTTTTTAAAAAAAGTTAATAAGCTGATTCTATAATTTATATGAAAAATGCAAAAAACTTAAATTGCCAAAAACAATTTTGAAAAAGAACAAAATTAGAGGATTACCACTATCTGATTTCAAAATTTACTATAAAGCTATAGTAATCAACAGAGAGTGATACTGGCAAATTATAGGTAGATAAATTGATGGGAGAGAATTGAGAATTCAGAAGATTTTACATTTATGTACTATAATGTGATTTTTGACAATGGACCCAATATAACTCAATTGGGAAAGGATAGTCTTTTCAAAAAGTAGTGCTGTAACTATTGTCTATGCACATGTGGAGTTAAAAAAAAAAAAAAAGAACTCAGGCCCTTACCTCAAACCCTACAAAAAAATAAACTCAAACTTAAATCTAAGAGTTAAAATTCTAAAATATCTAGAAGAAAACATAGAAGAATTCTTTATGATCTTAGGTTTGGCAAATGGATCGCACCAATTTTAAAATCCATACAAGAAAAAAATGATTAATTGACCTTCCTGAAAATAAAAATTGCTTTACGCCAAAACATATAATTAAGCAAAGAAAAAGACAAGCCACGGTTTAAAATCATATACAGATATATCATATATTGATAAAGTTTCTGTATTCGGCCTATATAAAGAATACTGATAACACCATTAAAAAAAGATATACAACCTTACTGAAAAAAATAGGTGAAAGATGTTAATACACATTTTCTCAAAGGAGATAAATGAATGACTAATGAGTACATAAAAAGATGCCTAATCTATTAGTCATTCAAGAAATGCAAATTAAAACCACAATGAGCAACTCCTATGCACTTACTAGAATGATTATAATAATTTTTTTTTTTTTTTAATGTCAGGAGCTAGTGAAGATGTGGAGAAACTGGAACTCTCATGCTTGCTAGTGAGAATGTAAAATGGTACTGCCACTATGAAAAACAGTTTGGCAATTACTTAAATAGTTAAACACAAGTGATTCTATTTCTAGATATGAAAACATATGTCCACATAAGGAAATATACCTGAATGCCATAACATTACTCATGATAACACAAATCAGGAAATCATCATAAAATGGTAAATGGGAAAATAAACTATGTTATATTTATAAAAATTTAATATAAATAATATGACATAGTTATGAAACTATGCTATATTTATGGAATTCTATTCAGCAATTAAAGGGAATGAACTGCTGATACACGCAACAACATGAATCATCCTCAGAAACATTATGCTAAGTTAAAGAAGCTAGACAAAAAGACTACATATTTTATAATTCTATTTTAAGAGATATCTAAAAAAGGCACATCTATAGAGACAGAAAACAGATTAGTGGTAGCTGAGGCTGAGAGTAGGAGCAGGAGATTAACTGCAAACAGTCGTGAGGGGATGTTTTTGAGATTATGGGAATATCATAACACTGAATTTTGGTTATGGTGCTGTAATTCCATACGTTTACTAACATCACTGAATTGTACATTTATTTCAAGTGAATTTTATGGTATATAAGTTCTATCCCAACAAAGCTCTTAAAAGACACAGCAAAATCGAACATGACTTTGTTGTGAAAGGTTTGTTTCTTAACGCTTCAGACTATCCTTTCTTATCAGAAGTAAAGGTTGAAGCTCTGAACATAGAATTTACTACAAGTCATCATAGGGAGAGATCAGAGATCTGGGAAGTCCCCAAGAAGAGTTTTAAAACAGGAGCAAAAAGAACAATGTGTTTGGTGGCTGTGGGCGTTCACAAGAGGAATCTGTATTCTCCATCACAAGGCTGAGATACTAGAATTCCTGACAAGGGTGATGAGGGAGAGTCCAAAGGCATTCAGAGAAGTTCCACATTGGGCAGGATAATGGGATGGCAGTGACTGAGAATGGCTGCAGAGGCAGCCTCGTGGAGTTACCCACATTGTGGGATGGGGCAACAAAGCAGCCAAGGATCAACAGAACCTCCAGGACGTCATGGAGATCACAGAATGCAGAGCTGGATACTGAGGCAGTGTAAGACTTTCAAAGATACTTGGCACATCAGATGGTCCCCAAAGACCAGGCAGGAAAGCTTTAGATCCTGTGGGCAAATCTTTCATGAATGGCCTGGTGCCCTTCTCAATAGTCTCCCTTTATGACTTCATGTGAGAGCTGGCAGTTCAAAAAAGCCTGACACCCCTCTTGCTTCCACTCTTGCCATGAAACATGCTTGCTCCTCTTGTCTTTCACCACAAGAAGAAGCTTCCTGAAGCCTCACCAGAAGCTGAGCAGATGCCCGTGTCATGCAGAACCATGAGTCAAATCAACCTCCTTTCTTTATAAATTACCCAGCCTCAGGTATTCCTTTAGAGCAATGCAAAATGGACTCATACACTCCTTTTGTTGCTCATCCGTGGGCATTTATAGGGTGTGGAAAGCTCTCAGTGAACTTGGGCAAGTGCTGTGACTTTTGACCTCAGGCCTCCTAGGTTGACCTTCCAGAAAAAGCACTTCAAGTCCCCTAACAGTCAACTCTTGTGAGACTAAAGGGATCTCATTTTAACAGATTAGAAAGTCTCCTTGAGAGTCAGTACCTCTTAAGGGGGTCTGAGGAGAGGACAAGGTGCCGGGAGATAATGACTGGAACACTGTCTTCTTATCACTGGAGTGTGTTTACTTTCAGCCTCAGGCAAAACCCGTAGCTTCCAGGGTGTTAAAATGGTTGGCGTCCACAGCATTGAGTCTCTAGAGGTTGTTTGGATTAAATTCCAGGTGTTTCCAGATTCATTTGAAGATCAATGAATTCATTTACGACTCTTTAAGTGGCATTTCAAAGTAAGATATCATTAAACAAAAGCCAGTTGGAGGCAGAGTCATTCTATTTCCCTGCTAGTCAGATCAGATTGTCTGTCAGCTCTGAGTGCAGAGGGGGATTTGCCTTTCCACAGCTCAAGTCATGCTTTAGGCCCAGTGCTGGCTCACTCAACTGCAAGGCACATTATTTATAGCAATATGGTTGTTTTTCATAAAATCTTCCATGTGGAGGGAAGGGAGAGAGAGCACTTGGATTCCTAATGTTTTTGGCTTGGGGTTTTTTCTTTTAATTGAGTAGGAGTGAGTTATTTAATATTACTTGTAGGTAAATGAGAAAATACGTTCCTTCCAACGAATGATCGCTCGATTTTAATTTCTCTGTAATCATTCTTCATTGTTAACTGTCTTCTGAAATCTAAAAGACTGTCATGTGGAGGAGGGAGGACATTTGGGAGTGTTGTTGCATAGGACTGAAACAGGACCAAGGAGAACTGACAGCAGGCAGGTTGGGCGTCTAGAAAGGAAGGACTCACTGACAATGTGGGCTTCTTAACAACACATCAGGCTGCCCATCTGGAGATTTGGTAAGCTTTCTATCACTGAAGGTATTAAAACTGTGGCCACAAGACCAGATGCTAGTACATGACAACAAAAAGAAACTATCTGCTTCTCTGAATGTTCGTTGTGTCAAGTGGGTTCTTTCAGGTAAAAAGCTAAAATGTGCTGAGATGACACGATCTGTTCTTTTGGCCCATCCAGGCAACTCCTTCTTCTGAAAACAGCACTCTATGATTCAAGTGGGATAGATACTGCTTTCAAGCTCTGTGCATGTTCATGTGACCCAGGCCAGTTAAGAAGAGGGTTCCATTTTCCAGGTCTTAAGTCATTGGCTCAGGGTTGGTCATGTGACCTCAACCAGTCTAATAATACTCAGTCCTGAGACTTTTGCTAGAAAAGAGAGCCTCTCTTTCTTCTGGACTTGAAGCTAGTTAAGTCTAAAGCCACCCCTAGGGCCTTTTCAAAGAAAGGCCCTGAGAATGAACCAGAAAGTCATTAAGGATATATGCTCTAATGACCTGGTCTCTGGTGGCCTCTCACCATGGGTGGTATCTGTTCTTTCCTACTCCGTTGTTACAGTGTCTTAGCTACTTGGTCCCTGCTTCCAGAGCTTCTGGGTCTGCAGGCTGACTAACTATATGTTTCCAATTTGATTTCCCCAAGAGAAAGGACCTGACTGCACCGGCCAGTCACCAGGGATGTGATATGCCCCAGGAAGCTATGACTCTCACCTTTGTCTGCCATGAAAGGTGGTCTTTGAGTCAGGCACCCATCCTGAATTCAATTTCTTGTAATCATGGGGATATAGTATAAAGAACTCTTGTGTTCCCTTTAGTGAGTATGCTCCGCCATGACTAGAAAAAGTTTAGATCTACGGAAAGATCTAAACTGGAGTCTGGGTATAAAACAAGCAAAGTATCCCAAATCTGTCCCTAGACAATTTTGAAGGCTCTTTCAATTTTTGGCTCCTACAATTTCTTTTAATTTAATTTTATTACTTTTATTTTTTTGAGTCAGAGTCTCACTCTGTCACCCAGGCTAGAGTGTAGTGGCACAATCATGGTTTGCCACTGCTTAGACCTCCTGGGCTCAGACAATCCTTCTGCCTCAACCTCCCAAGTAGCTGGGACTACAGGCACATGCCACCACACTGACTAATTTTTTATTTTAATTTTTTGTAGAGATGAGTTTTTGCTATGTGCTCAGGCTGATCTTGAACTGTCAGCCTCAAGCAATCATTTTGCCTTGGCTTCCCAAAGTGCTGGGACTACAGGCATGAACCACCATGCCCAGTCCTTCTTATTTTAAAATTCCCTTCTTAGAAGAGAATTTTTGTTTGTTTCCCATGAGAATTGATAAAGGAATTTGCCAAGCTGAAAACCCTATGCATTCTGTCCTTCTTCTCACCTACTACCAAATACTTGCCTCACTGAGGGCTTGGGCACCAGTTTTTCATGAAGAGAAGGAGATTTAAAAACAAAACCAAATCTGAGACACCCCAGATGTGTCTGATATGACATAGTGAGTCACTCAAGTCCTGGTAGGAAATTAATGGTACATTCATTGGTCATGTGAAGAAAATTTAGTACAAAGACCAGTGACAAGGTATAATGGGAGGGTCCCTGAAGGGAAGTATACGTGTCCCTGAACCACAAAGGATAACTCAGGCCTAGGAATAGCTGGTTCTATTATCATCTCTTGGAGCAGTGGGGAGGAGTGGTTGTCAAACCCAGACACAGGGAGGATTCTGTGATCAGAGCCACCACAGAGACTGGGGCTTTTCCTGGAGGGACACAGCCAGCCCACAGAGAAGGAGCTCACAGAATAAATACCCCAACTCTCTCCCCGGCTCCTCTCTAATCTCCTGCCATTTGACTGAACCCAGCTGGAAGCTAGAGGCCCCAGAGGCAAAGGACAGCCTCAAGGGGCCCAAATCAGAATAGAAAAGGGTAGGAAGTAGGCTGGAGGGGTCAATGAAAAATATTGAGCACACGTGGAGGGGAAAAAAAAGAGTTTCAGCTATATTTTCCCTGATGTGGGCAAAAGTATCTCAAAACATAATAGCCCACTGATCAGTCTTCATTAGAATGAGCAGATCCAATATTGCTTTTAGCATAAAGCAGAAGATGATGCCAGAAGACAGTGAGCATCACTCATATTGGAAGGTGAGGCCATCCTGTCCCAGGGCACCAGCAATGGGAAACATCCCCCTCTATCAAATGCACAATTGCACAGTGACCCCCAAGGGGGAGGGCAGTCTGGAGTGATCTACCCACGTCATCCTCCAAGTATTTCCTTAGAGACCGTTGAGAAGGATACTGTCATGCTTTCAATCAAATATCGTGCTTGCTTTTTTTATCAAAATGTGGAAAAAGATTGTGTTTGAAAAGCAAGAAGCGAAAAATATTATAGAAAAGAAAGGTCAGATTTCTGGGAGCGTTGCCTCGCATTTAAGATTAAAGCAGAAATTCAGTTGGTACTGGAAACATAATCCATTTTATTTGTTGATTTAAAAATTAATCTACCAAAAAAACCTAAAGACAAACAATTCACTGCAATTATTCAAATTCACTACTCCAACAAAGGTTGCCTTTTTCTATATTTTTTCTAGGGAGATTATAACATGGAAAAAACTTACAACATTTCTTCCATTTATTAAACAAATATTTACTGAACATCTACCACATACTGGGCACTGTTCTAGGTGCCAGGAGCAGAAGGAACATTTCAAGATAAATAAGACCCATCTTCCTCTTAAGCAGCTTAAGGTTTAATGAGAGAGACAGATATAAAGACAGCTAAACACAATGGAGGACAGAATAAAATACATGCTAAAAGAAGTTCAAGTAATCTGGTGGGAGCAGGGGTGCCAAGGAGAGATTCATTCTGAGTGAAGGGAAATCAGAGAAGTCTACGTGGAGAAGGTAATCTTTACTCTGGACCTTGAAAAATGAGCAGACTATTGTTAGAGGACACACGAGCCCATTGTTAGATAGATAAAACAAGGACACTTCAAGTCAGGAGAGGGCATGAACAGAGATGTGGATGCATGGAGTATTGGGCAAATGTAGACTGTGGCTGCCATGGTGGGGGGAGATGTACGGGATGGCCAAGGAGAGGGTAAGGGGGAGATGGACCTGGAAAGATGCTTTGGGTCATGAATTGAGCTGAGTAAGCCGGTGTCTCAAGGTTTTTTGTCCAGCACAAAAAACCTTGAGACACCGGCTTACTCAGCTCAATCCATGAGACAGCAGAAACTCTGATGGGGACCATATCTGGTTGAAATAAATGATTCGTGCATTTTTCTGAAATGTCATTTTGAACATCATGGTCTCTAGCAGTTCTGTGTTATGCCTTGGGTCTGTGCCCAATTTGTTTCCATGACAGTAACATCTGTAGTACATCCATCCCTAATGTGCCACAGGAAACCACTTCTACCTAATGATATTAATGGCCTCAAACAGTAAATAAGATCTGACTCAGGGCACCCTCATGGCTAATGGAAAATAGTTCAATACCAACAATTTCAGATGAAGGAGCGAGAATGAAAGTGGTTTGTTGGAACAAAGTTGCCTATAAATAGCCCTACTCAGACAGACAGGGCATGTTGCCGAAAGGCTCTCCAACTAAGGGCTGGATGCTCCACAAATCAGTGAGAGTGCAGAGAGGGGTGCATGTCACCCACAATGTCAACTTGGCAGGGATGGGGATGGGGTCCTGCTAATTAATCTCCACGGTCCTCCGTTGCCAAAGCTCACTGCAGTTTCCTTTTTGTCTGGGCAATTGGTATTAAAAAATGAAAAGAAAAAAATCAGTCTGCTTGCTTTATAGGAGATATTACCTAACCCCAAAGGCCAAATCAGGAAATGCTTTGAGATTTTGATGTTACAGAAGACTGGCAGATGGAAAAGAGGTTTATGAAATCAGACCAAGCATTACAAAGTTAACTCTAACTGAGATGGAAAGGAAGTCAAAGTCCCTAGCCCAGTTCTTAGCAATTAACACTTCATCTGCTTTAGGGCTCAGTTAAGAACATAAAACCAGGCCGGGTATGGTGGCTCATGCTTGTAATCCCAGCACTTTGGGAGGCCGAGGAAGGAGGATTTCTTGAACCCAGAAGTTCAAGACCAGCCTGAGCAACATAGCAAGACCTCATCTTTATTAAAAAAAAAATTGTTTTAATTACTCAGGTGTGGTGGTCCATACCTGTAATCTCAGCTCCTTGGGAGGCTGAGGCAGAAAGATACCATGAGCTTAGGAGGTCAAGCCTGCAATGAGCCATGATTGTGCCACTGTACTCCGGCCTGGGCAACAGACTGAGATTCTGCCTCCACAGAAAAGAGAAGAAAATAAAACCAAATGAAAAGTCCCATTTTCAACTGTGAACCTTTGTAATTAAATATCACAGATTGTGACACCTGTCTGCAGAGTTCACAATGAGACTTCACCTGAGCCTGGGAAGAACTGCAAGTAATCCTTCACGAGAAGCAGCTGAGCGCTACAAACATGGCTCTTGGCCTGAGTAGTGGCCATGGAGCACCTGAGAGGGGTCAACTCTGGGGACCCTCCTCGCCTTAGTGTGGGACAGCCAAGTGATGTCCCAACACAACCATCCCTCGCCATCCTGGGGAAATGCCATCACTCTCCTTAGAGATAGAGCATTTGACAAAAGATCTGCACGGCGTAGGCGGCCCCATTCCTGACCTCCAAGTGACATCTGTGTGTTCGATGCTGATCGGTTGAGGTATGATCCTGCAGAGAATAGGCAGCGAAATAAAATCTCCCTTTACCAGAATATTCCAAACAAATTCTTCACATAAGTGACACTTAACCTCTCCTTGCATTTTATTTTTAATATGTTATGTTTTTCAGTGACATAATGATTGCTGTTTGACAAACCTCTTTATTAACAATACCTCTTATTACATACAAATTATAGATTCTTCTTGTTACAGACAAATTATACATTCTCTGGTTGCAGAGGGCATTGTGTCCTTACAGACCAACCTCCAGAGGCAGGAGAAAAGGGAAGCATGATCTGTTTCTTGTCTCTTTTTAAATAGCCTCAGTTTCCCCTCACATCTCACTAACCAGAAGTGGATCTCATGCCCACACTTAAACCAGTCCTCTATGTTTGGCTAAACCAACAGTTCTCAAACTTAAGTAGGCATCAGAATCGCTTGTTAAGACAGATGACTGGTCCCTTTCCCCAGAATTTCTGACTCAGTGATCTGGGGTGGGGCCTAAGATCTAACAAGGTTCTAGGTTGATGTTGACACTACCAGCCTGCTCGTTGACCACATGGTTTAGACAAAGCAAGGTTCACCTGTAGGTTCAGAGAAGAAGCTGAGACTCCCCTCAAACTCCTAGCTGCTTAGAAGAAAGGGAACAAAATCAGGGTTCTGTTAGCAAGGGAAAAATGGTGGGCCAATAGATGGCAACCATCAGAGTTTTCTGGATTGGAAGCCACTAACACCTGTCTTCATACAGTGATCATCTCTGGTGGTCTATGTCAATTCTGGTTTCTTGCTTACCTGGTTAATAGCACTCAGTCCTGCGCTCCTAAGAGGCCCAGGACTAGAACTGGTTCCAGAGATGGTTCATCAACCCGGGATCCCAAAAGACCCAGTAGGGAAAGGAGACTTACCAAGGGCACACCATTCTGGTCAGTGTCTTAGGGGAAAGTACTTCCATTTTCTGAGATGATGTGGTAAAAAACAAAACAAAACAAAACAAAAAAAATCAACTACTGATCTCGAACTACTCCTTGAAATTGAAATAAGACAGACTTTGTAAATAGAGGCCTGGAGCAGCAATGTGTCTTTTATGTGTCTTTTGTGTAAGTGAAATAACACCCGAGTATTTAATTACATTTACGCTATGAGCTGGACCAAATATTACTGCTCCATGAGAAGACCCAACCATTCAATAGCTGGCTCATTTGAGCTTTTCTTGGCTGCTCCTCATGAGACAAGCTTTGTTCTCAGCACAATTTTAAGTCTCATTAGTGTAGGGTTTAATCAAGGATATGTTAGGAAGGCATGCCTTGGGTCAAGGAACAGAATTCAGAGGTGAGGTTGCTGACGAGAGAGCTTTCTTGTTCAGACAACCCAGTAGGCTAGATAGGAAAGCTCAGAAGACGACATGTATTGGAAAGCTGTTGACTGTTTCCTGCTTGAGTCCCTACCCAAGCTCCCACACTGAGGCAGGAGTCTGCACTGAGTACTTTGAGGGTTAGGATGAGGCATGTTGTAAGTAATACATCCCGGACACTCAGCTTTCCACAGTCGCCTTCTCACAGAGCCCTGAGTAATTTTCCCCATATATTTGAAGTGAGGCAAGAGGCATTTCTAATCCATGTGCCAATTTTAGGGAACAGCAACTTTGATGATAGCTTCAGTAGCTCCATTTATCGAAGGAGGATAAAATACATTGCATGCCATACTAATACCGTCTTTCAACCAAAGGATATCAGTTGCCTGAAATAGAGTGCAGTCAGAGACGAATCCATTAGCTATGGCTTTCTGCTGTAGATTTAGGCAGAATTTGAAACACCAAAAGAATAAACAACAAAAGAAAAGTGTTAGTTTATCAAATATACTCAGTACAGCTCCACTTTTCTCCCAGCAGGCAAACATAAAAAAAAAAAAAAAATAGTGATAAGGGGTAAGAGAAAAGACACCACTTTCAGCCAAGTGATTTAGTTCTAGTATGAATGATATTAAGCACCATGCCAGGAGACAGATCCATATGTGTGCTACTCAGTGCCTGGGCACATGTTTCCCGTATAGAAGAAGCCTAGGGTCTGTATCCTTGGCTGTAAGGCCCAGTGATGCCTTCTTCCCACCTTCCATGCCCACTATGGAAGATCTTTCTATTTCCTGGGGGTCACCACAGGCCAGGAAAAAGGCCCAACTCACCAGCCATGAGGAAACCAGAACTGTGGCCAGACTAGGCCGGAACAGAGGAACATGGAGCTGTCAAGACAGGACTTCCTTCTCAGTCACTCTCAGTTTCTGATACAGCTTTAACTAACAAGGATTTTGACCAACACCCAACAATACAATTAGATCTGGAAAACCTTGTAAATCCTTACAGACATTTTTAATATCCAGTTAGTGCCTAAATTTCAATTTCATGGAATATCTAATCTCAGACAATATACCTATGGGAAATTCTGGGAGCCTTCTTGCTATTAGCTATACATTTTTCTCCCTTCCTTCCTTCCTTCCTTCCTTCCTTCCTTCCTTCCTTCCTTCCTTCCTTCCTTCCTTCCTTCCTTTTCTCCCTCCCTCCCTCCCTCCCTCTCTCCTTTTTTCTTTTTCTTTCTTTATCTCACTCTATCACCCAGGCTGGAGTGCTGTGGCATGATCATGGCTCACCGCAGCCTCAAACTCCAGGGCTCAAGCGATCCTTCAGTGCATACCACCACACCCAGCTAATCTTTTTTTTTTTTTGTAGAGATGAGGTCTTGCTATGTTGCCTAGTCTGGTCTCAAACTCCTGGGCTTAAGCAATCCTCCTGTCTTGGCCTCTCAAAGTGCTCAAATTATAGATGTGAGCTACCAAGCCTGCTGGCTATACATTTATATTTCAGAACACATGGATAGAATTTTCAGTCAATATAAATCCACTCAATGACTGAATGAGAATCCCCTTTCCACATCATCTCCTAAGTCCACCCATTCATGGGAGGGGCCTGGACCCAGGAACATGGCTGGATGGACAAAGGCTATCAGCTCTTCTGGGAGCCCTGACAGCCCTTTTATCCAGGGCAAATATACTTCCATGTTTCTACAAGCTATATAATATATACCTATGTATTCCATACAATGTCTGTACTCTCAGAACTTCTTGTCATCCATGTGGTCTTACCAGCCTTAGTCCTGGTGTATATCTGTCCTATCCTGGTTATTCTTTTACCCACCCTGAATCCCTCATATATTTATGCCAATAACCCCACATATTAATAATAAGGACATTAAGCAATTAAGCATACTTACTTTCCAGTCGTTTGTATTCAAGGACTTTGGCTTAAGCCCCTTGTTTGGAATCCAGAGCATATTTTACCACAGAAATTCCTTAAAGCCTCTATCTCACACAAACCCACTTAAACTTGTATTTGTAAGCACACTCAAGCACTATCTTTGCTGGCCATGTCTCCCAGCATCAGGTTTTCACCTGGTATGTACTAAGTTATTCATCAGTCACCTAAACTCTTCAATGAGCTGGGTATCCTATTTGAGTCTCTATTTTTCATAAAGAGTCCCCTCTAGGTACCTTACAGTTACTTAACTATGCCTCAAAGAATGGTTTGAAATAAAGCCAAGTGGAGAAAAACCTGGGAAGATTAAAAAAAATATTAAAAATATGACCAGGTGCAGTGGTTTATGCCTGTCATCTCACCACTTTGAGAGGCCAAGGTGGGAGGTTTTTTGAGATCAGGAGTTTGAGAGTAGCCTAGGCAACATAGTGAGACTCTGTCTCTACAAAAAAAATAAAATAATTAGCCAGGCATTACTCAGGAGACTGAGGTGGAAGGATTGCATAAGCCCAGGAGGTTGAGGCTGTGGTGAGCTGTGATCGTGTCACTGCAGTCCAGTCTGGATGACATCTCTCTCTCTCTCTCTCTCTCTCCATCTTCCTCACGCTCTCATACATTCATAAAATCACTTGTCAATTTCTAGCATGATGACTAGCCCATAAAGGAACATCCTCGTTAAATGACATGAAGCATTAGCCTGAAGATAGCTTGGGTGTGGAAAGAGAGCTGACTGTGATATTTGTCACCCATTTATCCCCAGGTGTTTTGGCTCATCTAGCTGAGAGGGCAGATATCCCCTTCCTACATCATCTCCTGAGACCACCTAGTTGGAGGAGAGGGCACCCCTCCCAGGCCCAGATCCAGGAATGTGACCAGATCGTTCAAACCATCATCTCTCCTAGGAACCCTGACCCTACGCTATCCAGGGGTGAAAAACAGAATGACTTCTCACTGATGGCAAGAAGCCTTCATCCAGATGCTACACCGTGCACTTAGGGACACCATATTTTTCAGAGTGGATACACAAAGAATGTGTTGAATGAATAATTGGTATTAGCTGGAACTATGGGTTATAGGAGCAAAAGACCATATGACACACAGTGGAAGGAGGACGGACAGGAAAAAAATAATGAAATCCCTTTTTCCTGAGCACAAGCTGGCCTTGGGCAAATTTGTAAAACAGGCTTTGAGGTAGAGTTAGTTGACTTGGATGCTGCCTCCAACCCTTATAAGCTCTCTTGACTTGCTTTCCCCCTTATTAAAAAGATGGACTGTCCGTGATACATCCTAGGGCCAACCACCCCTCTGGTGCACCAGATTCCTTCCACTCTTCCCTTCTCAAAACGTATGTTCTTGCCTCTCTCCTACATTGTCAGTTTCTGTCTCCAAGCTTGGTCAATCCTAACAGCATTCAAAAATGCCATAGAACTTCCAATTCTAGAAAAGATCTCCTGGACCCCGCATTCTTGTAGCCAACACACTATTCACTTGTGTACAGTAGAAATTCTCTAAAAGTTGCCCACCACTCCAAGCAAAGATTCCCCTGACTACAGTCAAACAGCGTTTGTCAAAGTCATTTATGATCTTCCTCTTGCCAAATCCAACGGTCAGTTTTCAGCTCATCTTACTAAAATCTTACAAAAGCAGATTCCCCAAAAGTTCTGTGCTCCCCTTTCCATTGTTGGAACCTGTGCTGAGAGACCTCTGTGGAGATAGAGGTTACATTTCCCAGCTGCTCTTACTGACCACACAATCACGTATGGCATGTGATAAGTTTTTGTCAATGGACAGAGACCAGATCATATCAGGTCTTATAGAACTTGGTAAGGACTTTTAATTCTATTCTAAGAAACGATTGGTAGTTGGATGGTTTGTAGTAAGTTTTTGTCAATGGACAGAGACCAGATCATATAAGGTCTTATAGAACTTGGTAAGGACTTTGAATTCTATTCTAAGATTGATTGGTAGTTGGATGGTTTTTAGTAAGGGTTTTTTTTCCTCCTTGAAACTGCAAAGTTAATTTCTGGACGTCTTCTGCATTTACTCTTATTCCCCCTTATCATAGATCTTCACATGACCATCTGGACAAAGACATTCCCACTAATTAGTCCATCCAAATAGCATCCTTCCCATTATCCCTCACATTAACTAATTTTTCTCCATGGCACTTACCATTGCTTTGTATTATATTATATTCTCTTCAAAGTACATCAGTATCACCTGAACTGGACACTTGCTTTAAAAAAAAAAAAGATTTATATTCAAATTTCCAAGAATTCAAGAAGTCTTGGATAATGCCCAGTGACCTGCATGCAACCAGATGATTCTAACCCAACCGGACCAACATAGGGACATGGACTCCTAGTCCTGTCTAAAGATGTTGCTCTCCACACATGGCCATCTGGGAGGTAAATACTGCATTTTCAAAGAGGAGGACTTTCTTTTAAAGAAGGGATTTTATCACATGGAACTTCATCTGGATTAACCAGGGGAAAAGTGGCATCTGCCAGGGCAGCTTGGTTCTCTAGAATGTTTCTAAGCTATTCTAATCACACAAATCCTGTTCCTTAAACTATAATGTCATTGTGTGACTTGAGTAAGTTACTTTGCCCCTGAGGGCCTCCTTTGTCATTTATATGAAATAAGGTGAAAGTGAATTAAGTGTTATCTCAGGTCCCTGTCAACCCCAGGGTGTTTTAACTACAGACACTCATTCTACAGTGCTTATTTCCTTATAACATGAAACACGAGGGAAATGCTTAGAAACAGAGGGGTTTATTACAAAGCAGAAATTTTGTTATAGCCTCCAGAACTATGTAACAACTGCCCATGGCACCAAATTGCCAGTTAAAGGAAAGTACTTTCAAGAACTGAATCTTGCAGATCTACCGAGGAATTTTAAACATTTGACCATAAACATTTCTGTGTTTGCAAATGCTAAGAACCTGGACACTTGTAACTGTACCATAAAAAGGAAGCTGCCTCAAAACAGAATAATTAAAGCAGCAATGCTACATTATAATTAGTAAACATCACAAATGCTCAGAACTCTTGCTACAAAACACAGACAAATAGACTGTCATTGTTGCATTGTTTACACCTTGTCAGATGGTACAATTTTTGTTCAGCCATTCAAGGTAGACAAATAATTATAGGGAAAAAGAGTCTTCTCAAGATGATGGCATCAGGACAATGTGGATCAGGGAGATAAAAGAGCTGGAGAAATGACAATCACTTCATTTATTCAGAAAATATTTCTTGGGCCAGTCTGTGCTAGGAACTGAAGATATAAAGATTGTTGGACAGGCTGGTCCCTGACCTCAGGGAACTGAGAATGGCACACAGACAACAGCAACACAGTTAGTGGTGACACAAAGGAGAATGTAGTGCCATCTGCTGGGGGGAAGGCCAGACCAGGTGCTTGAACTAGGCCTTGAAGGATGAATAAGAGTTTGCCAGGAATGTAAGAAAAAAATCACCTACCGGTTATAGAAAGCAACACATAAACATGATAGTTGAGTTATTTTGTTAGTTTTTTTTTTTTCTTAGCCATTGATATCCACTTTGAATATGAATTGGCTTTGGGACTCACTTTGACCAGTAGAATGCCACAGAAGTGAGGGTCTGTTCATTTCTAGCTAGCCTTGTCCCTATAAAGGCTTTGCATACTTCTCTTGTTATCTCAGAGCCCTGTAACCAGAATGTGAACCAGCCCAGCTAGTTTTCTGGAGGCTGAGCAACCCATGGGGAAGAGAGCCATCCTAAGACAGCCAGTCCCAGATCCCCAGACAATCTGCCAGCTGACCGCAGATACATGATCAAGTGCAGCCAAGATCAGCCTGACCTGGCCAAGATCACTAGTTTTTATCCCAGTCAACCATACACTCATGAGCAATAATAAATGGCTGTTGTTTTGAGCCATCACATTTTGGAATGGTTTCTTATACATTAATAGATACCTAAAAGAACTCCTTCCGATTTGAATTTACAATAATGTACTTCTCATGTCCTAAATCAGCATCACAGATAGGTTGTAAAAAGAAGCTGCAGAGACACACATAGCATCTTGTCATCACTCATTTATGAATGCCTGCCACCTTCAATGCCTCCCCTTCCTGTTCCTGATCAAATATAACCAATGAAGCCACAGTTATCTCACAAACATAACCTTCCAGAAGAGCCCACTAAAAAGAGAATAGGAAAAAATAGTATCCCTTTCTCTCCATTAAATGCATTCTGTAGAAGGGCACAATATGCATCAATGACTAACATAAGATGCTGGGCTACTTGTACCACCTATGTAACTTTTAGGTTAGATGTTACTTGGTTTGGATGACCTCATATGACCTCCCTTTCTACTACCTGATTTTGAGTACAAATATGCCATGTCAATTTTTCATGACAGCCTTACATTTAGTGCAAGTGACCCAGTAAGACAATTCAATTATCTGAGTGGCAAATTACCAGGTGTGATTTTAGAAGATTCAGTTACAGCTACATATCCAAAGATGGATCCTTGTGGTCTCTCTACTTGTGATTCCTACTAGCTCATGAATTCTTTATCTCTGCAGAAATCAGAAAATACAAATTTCCTCTTCAAGGCCAGATCAGGTGCTTGAACTAGGACTTGAAGGATGAATAAGAGTTTGCCAGGAATGTTGAGTTATTTTCAGTTACACCCATTGAGATGGCACCACATTCTCCTTTGTGTCACCATTAACTATGTTGCTGTTTGTGTGCCATTCTCAGTTCCTTGAGGACAGGACCACTGTCTAACAATCTTTATATCTTCAGTTCCTAGCACAGTACTGGCCCAAAAAATATTTTCTGAATAAATGAAGTGATTGCCATTCCTCTTATGTTAGTCATTGATGCATATTGTGCCCTTACTACAGAATGCATTTAATGGAGAGAAAGGGATACTATTTTTTTCCTATTCTCTTTCTAGTGGGCTCTTCTGGAAGGCTATGTTTGTGAGATAACTGAATTTTTTAAAAGAATGTTGTTAGTTCCTTTTTGGAGGGGCGAGGTCTTACTCTCTTGCCCAGGCTGGAGGGCAGTGTCATGACCACAGCTTACCAGCAGCCTCGACCTCCTGGGCTCAGGTGATCCTTCTGTCTCAACTTCCTGAGTAGCTGAGAGTACAGGTGCTCGTCACCAACTCCAGATTTTTTTTTTTTTTTTTTTTTGTAGAGACGACTATTGCCCAGGCTGGTCCCAAACTCCTGGGCTCAAGCAATCCTCTTATCTCAGTCTCTCAAAGCACTGGAATTATAGGCATGAGCCACCACTTTACTAAAATAACCCAGTTACAATTCAGTATAGACAGGGAGAGTAGCATAGAGATAATTCAACAGTATGATCCAACAAAATCTGTTTAATCTCTTTTGGGTTGCAAAATGCTTTTTTCTGGGCTGATTTAAAATAAGGGAGAGGAAGGACACAGAATGTTTTCAACACAGTGAGCTAAACAAAGAGCCTTGTTAGTTGACCCTACAGTCCATGGGCAAGGTTGTGTAGAAGATAAAATGTGATCATGCTCTGCTCTTCTTCACAAGTTCAAGATCCTCTTAGTTGTGTTCTCCGTCATTCAACTTTCAGATAAAGATGGCACTTGAAACACTGCATCTAATTTTTGCTTCTTCCAAATATTACAGTAAAGAGAATCTTCTCCTTAAAATATATATAAAATGTATATTATAAAGTTGCACAGAACTAAATACACCTACACACGTAAATGCAAATGAGCTCTAGTAAAAGTGGGGAAATTTGAGTAAGGTCAGTGGATTATATCAATGTCAATTTCCTCGTTCTAATGTTGTAACATAGTTGTGTGAGATGTTATGATCAGAGGATACTGGGTGAAGAGCATATGGGATTTTTCTGTTATTTCTTCCAACTGCATGTGAATCTAGAATTATCTTGAAATAATAAGTTTAATTGAAAACTAGAAACCTGCAAAAGTAGGAAGAAAAAGAAGGGATAACATCAACAAAATCTTGGAAGCAGTCAAGAAGATGAGTAAGAAATAACCATCTTAGCTGACTCCGGAATGCAAAAGATGGCAGTAAGAAAAAAAACCTTATTTAAAGATGAAATCTCCAGCAGGGTACAGTGGTTCACGCCTGTGATCCCAGTATTTTGGGAGGCCAAGGCAGGAGCTTTACTTGAGTTCAGTATTAGAGACCATCCTGGACAAAAAAGCAAGGTCATATCTCCACAAAAAAATAGAAAAATTAGCCAGACATGGTGGCATGTGCCTGGGCCCCAGCTACTAAGGAGGCTGAGGCAGAAGAATCGCTTGAGCCCAGGAGTTCAAGGCTGTGGTGAGCCGAGATTGTGACACTACACTCCAGCCTGAACAGCAGAATGAAACTGTGCCCCCTCAAAAAATAAAATAAAATTTTTAAAAGATGGAATCTTCAAAATACTGAGAACTGATGGCAACAAATCCCTTGGAAATAGAGTGCAAAGAAGGTTTGGATAATAAAAGCAGGATTTGGCTGGGCATGGTTGCTCATGCCTATAATCCTAGCACTTTAGGGGGCCAAGGTGAGAGAATCGCTTGAGCCCAAGAATTGGAGACCAGCCTGGGCAACATAACAAGACCTCAGGATGAATATCCTTTTAGAAGCAGTTTAGTCCCTAGATTCTCTCCCCCTTTCCTTTGAGATTCTGCTGCTTTTTCCACGTGGCCGGAGACTGAAGCAATGCTTTCTAGAGATAATAAGGTAAGGCAGAGGATCTCAGTCTTGGAGACTCCTACGGCAGACTAAAAATAACAAAACAAAGTCAATGAATTGATATGATCAATGAAGACTCTGCTGCCATTTTAAAATTTTTTTTTGAGTTGTAGTCTCACTCTGTCGCCCAGGCTGGAGTGCAGTGTCATGCTCCCGGCCACCGCAGCCCCGACCTGCTGGGCTCCAGCGATTCTTCCGCCTCAGCCTTCCAAGTAGCTGGAACTACAGGTGTGTACTACCTGTAGTTTTTGATTTATTGAGAGATGGAGTCTCGCCAAGTTGCCTGGGCGGGTCTCGAACCTGCAGGCTCAGGCAATCCACTTGCCTCGGTCTTCCAAAGTGCTGGAATTACAGACCGAGCCCGGCCTCTGCTGCCATTTTTTTACTCCTTGGCTCTCAGACCCATGGCAGCCAAGTCTTTGCCCTCTGGGTTGGAAGCTGGAAGAATGATTTTTGGAAAATCTGACTAGCTGAAAAAAGAAACATATGGAGATATTGGCTTTGGGGGTGTATCCATCAGCGTTCAATCAGGAAATTGGAGCCATTGGAAGTATTAGGGAGGCCAGGAGTTTCCTCTAGAAATTAGAACTGGGCACAAGTGTGGGAGGAGCTGGGGAAAAGGAATCTGGAGGTGGAGACTCACAGGACCTGAGAAAGCCATTACTCACCAGGGTAGAGGGAACAGTGGCCCCCAGAGACATCCACATTCTACTCCCCAGAACCTGTGGGTACATAACTTTACATGGCAAAAAGAACTTTGCTGGTGTGGTTACATTACAGATCTTGAGATGGGAGATTGTCTTGGGTTATCCGTGGGTCCGGTGTTCTCACAGCAACCCTTCCGCAGAGGCAGGAGGTTCACAATGAGAGGAAATGTGAAGACCAAACTGGAGGTTGGAGTGATCACTCTGAAAGTGAAGGGAGGAGCCAGGAGTCAGGGAATACCAATGACCTCTAGAAGCTGGAAAAGGGAAGGAAATGGATTTCTCTCCTAAAGCTGCCAGAGGAAACACCTTAATTTTAGACTGCTGAACTCCAGAACTGTACAAGAATAGATTTATGTTGTTTTAAGTCACTATGTTTGTTGTAATTTGTTATAGCAGCCCTAGGAAACACCTACAACAACTTAAAGCATGATGTGGAAGGAGCAGATGGGAACGTTTGGAAAGAGTAGATGTTTGGTCACCTAAGTAGAATGGTGAACAGGGAGCTTATGACAGGTCCATGGGAGCTATAGCCTCTATAGGAACTGCAGTATAGCATTTAGTGGTTTGGGGTCGCTCTTGGTTAGTGTGGTCATTAGTTGGGATGGGAGTCTAGGGCCCACTGGGTATCTCTGTGTCATATGGCACTGTGTCCTTTTGAGAGTGATGGCTCCTGCTTCATCTCTGCTTTCCAAATTTTATACAGGTTTCTCTCTTAGCCAAAGCCAATCACACAGAAAAGGGAATTCCGGAAAAAGTCAGTCTCAACCTTAAAAAGAGGCAGCAGTGCCAACATGACAAAACACACCTAAACTCTGGTATTTTTCTACCAAGCTCACCCCTCAACAAGGTTCAAAGTCAGCAAGCCCTATCTATGTGTTTATAACTTGCAATCAAAGTTTTAGTTTCTCACTCAAAAATAATCAGATGACCAAGGATTATCAAACGTCTAGGGAAAGACTTGAACATTAAAAATAAATTTTAAAACACAAAAGTCAGTATCAAAACAGGAAAATAAAAAACTTGAACGAAAGAAACTGTTCACAGAGAAGAAAATATAACCATAACAACTGAAAACACTGGCTTACTTAGAAAGTTAAGAGAAGACTATTGCATCTATGAAGTATTACTGACAGGAGCCTTTAAAAAGTGAACACTTAGAAAACTAAAAGAGGGTTCTAAAAGTTTAAACATGCTTTCTGAGATGAAAAACTCAATGTAAGAATTAAACGATAAAGTTGAGGAAATTTTTTTAGAAAAAAGAGTATAATATAGAAAGATCTGGAAAGTAGGAGAAAAAATATATGATGATGAGAAAATCAGCACAGGAAGTCCATCACAAGAATACAAGAAGCACCGGAAAGAGAACTGAAAAAATACAGTCAAAACTTTAACAGAATAATGTAAGAACATTCCCAGAACTGAGGACATGAGTTTTCAAATTGAAAAGGCCTGGCGCATGGAGTGCACAGCACAATGGATGAAAATCAGTCCATACCAAGTGTCTTCACTATAAATTTTCAGACTACTAGAGACAAAAAAAGAGATTCTATAAGCTCCTAGAGATTTAAAAACAACCTCAACAATAGGCCAAATACAAGGGTTTAGAATTGTTTTGCACTTCTTAATGGCAACATTGGCAAATAGAAGAGAAATGTCTTTAAAGTTCTGAAGATAAATTATTTTCAACATGTGACTCTATCCAGGCAATCTATCAATCAAAAGGAAAATAAAGACATTTTTGGACTTTGAAGGTTTAAAACATGAATGTCTTAAACCTTCACCACCTTTTCTAAGATACTGCAAGTTTCATGCTATCAAAATGAGGAAATAAACCAAGAAAAAGGAAAATTTGGAATACAGAAAAAAACAAAGTTGGGCATAGTGGCTCAAACCTATAATTCCAGCACTTTGGGAAGCTGAGGCAGGAAGATTGCTTGAGGCCAGGAGTTTGAGATCAATCTGGGCAACAGTGAGATTGTCTCTCCCACTGGACTGTCTTCTAGCCTGACTATGCTCAGAATGATGTGCTCCACCCAGAAGTAAACCAAGAAAGAGGAACACGTTCAGACCAGGAGACAAGGGAATCCGACTCAGAAGACAGAGTATTCCTTGGATGACAGCATGGCAGTCCTGGAAGCCTATCTGTGTAGAAGGTCTTGAGAACACACAGTCCATTGGGCATAATGGATGCCTCCAGGGATGCTCCAAGCCCCACCCCCATAAAAAGACTATCTGATATGATTAACTTTGTAAAATATTGTATTGAGAAATGATTAGAAGGTATTGTAAAATATTGTATTGAGAAATGATTAGAAGGTATGATTAGAAGGTATGCAATAAGTACAAAGAATACTAAGAAAATTTTGAAAGAATAATTTTTATTTTAAATATGTGGGGTACAATTCAGGGTTAGGTATACAAATGTTCATTGTGCAGGTACCCTTGTTGATGAGGTGTGCCCCCTCCCCTGGCAGTTTCCCACTACTGTAAAAGGCAACTCTTAATTTCAGGAAAAAAAAAAAAGAATGAAAACATAATCATAAGCCGGGCTCGGTGGCTCAGCCTGTAATCCCACGCCTTTGGGAGGCTGATGTGAGTGAATTGCCTGAGCCTGCGGCTTCAAGACCCGCCTGGGCAACGAGACCTCATCTCTACAGTAAATCAAAAATCAGCCGG
>NW_007258691.1:1109899-1172572 GCF_000164805.1 Carlito syrichta
CTGCACTCCAGTCTGGGCGACAGAGTGAAACTCCAACTCAAAAAAAAAGAAAAAGAAAACATAATCATAAAACATTATCAAGTTGCTACTCTTGGCCAGCTTCCAACTGTCAGCCTTGGTATCTCTTTGCGGAAGACTTTCACTGACGTTTCAGAAGACCATGCTTCCTGCACACAACAGGCTGGAAGTGCTGAGAATTTAACAGCCTTTAGGAGTACCCTTCAACCACTGACTAATAGAAGCTGGTATATAAACACCCCAGCTCCCTTGTCTTTCAGGAGGGATGACATTGAGTGGTGTGTCACCATTTCCCAGATCTTCTCTCAACTGGATTAAGCTCCAATCACTCACTGTGGTTACTGCTTGATTATCTACCCTTTATGACCACCTCCCCTTCTGTTTCTCACCTCTTCACCTCACTAATGATATTTCCTGTGCCTCTCAAATAGACTGCTTGTACCAGAATCCTTGTCTCAGGGTCTACTCCTGAGAAACCCAGATATTAGAGTTTTCAACTGTGAATAAAATGTGCATGAGTATAATTCTAACCCTGAATATATGCTTAACCACAAATCAGAGCATAATTATGTCAGGAGCATAGGGAGGAGAAGCAGATGCAATGGTAGTACAAGCAAGTTAAATCCCCATCTACCACATTAGAAACTTGATCAATTATGCCCCAAACCCATGAATCAAAAGAGAGCAGTATTCATGTATCACTTAAAAGCATGGAGATCTATAAATGCCAGCAGGAACAACTTAAAGAGTCAAAAGTTATCTCTGGAAAGAGAAGATCAGAAGAATGAAGATGGTGGGACCACAAACAAATTTGTGTATTTTGATGTATAAACCCTTTATTATCTGACTTCTTTTGTTTTGAGTCAGGGTCTCACTCTGTTGCCCATGCTGGAGAGTAGTGGCATGATCGTGGCTCACCAGTTTTAACCTCCTGGGTTCAGGTAATTCTTCCACTTCGGCCTCCTGAGTAGTTGGGACTATAGGTAGGCACACACCACCATGCCTGGATAATTTTTTTTTTTTGGTAGAGATGAAATCTTTCCCAGGCTGGTCTTGAACTCCTGAGTTCAAGCAATCCTCCTGCCTCCGCCTCCAAGGCACTGTGATTATAGGCGTGAGCCACTGTACCTGGCCTTATTTGACATTTTAATAGTATTATTATTTTAATAGCATTACTACTAGCATGCACTATTTTGTTATAATTTAATTGAGGGCAGAAAAGAAAGAGAAAAAAGAGGAATGAAGGAAGAGAGAAAAAGAAAGGAAGAGAGGAAAGAAGCTAGAAAAGGAGAAAGACCAGGCTAGATCTCTTACAAATGCCAAAATGTTTTATGATTGAGACTGCCTTTCCTCAGCTGGACTGTAACTCCTTAACCCCAAGGCTTGTGTCAAGTACAAAGCTAGTTAAATATATTTCAGAGAGCCATGGAGTCATAAAGCATGTCTATTGCAGGAAACATTTTTAGACAATGAATTACGTAGACTGTTACTCACCTCAGTTGTAAATGACTCATTAGTGTGTAGGTGTTTCTCATTCTCTCTTCTTCCCTGCCAACCCCCCCACCCCCGCCCCAAACATGATGTTCTTCCTGCAGCTTTCAAGTTGAAAAAGTTTCTCTGATTCATGAAGCTCTGTTTTCCTCTCATCCCTTTAAAGGCATTTGTATCCCTTTCCTAAGTAAGTGCCCTCCATGAGCTAAGAGACTCAAGTGTTCACTGGTTTGGGACCCAGGGGACACAAAAGATGAACAAGACAGAGTTGACTTTTAGGAGACTGATGATGAATGAGGAAATAAAATAACAAAAAAACAAGATACTGATTATGATAAATGCCACGAAGAGAATAAATTGTAGGATGCAGTTGAGCAAGTGTGAAAAGACTCATGTAGATGGTGGTAAGTGTGGACTCTCTGAGGGCTGCAGTTGTATCGGAAAGGACATTCCCAGAGGCCCCTGCGCTGAGAGCCAGAGGTCACAAGTCGCTTCTCAACATGGCTGAGGGATAGTGGTTGGAAGGAAATCTAGGCCGGCGGGGGGGGAGGAAAGCAGCTTTAGTGGGAAGAGGGACAGGACAATGTTGACCTGCACTACCATTCTGCTAAGGACTGGCTCTATGGCTATCTGCTAAGAAGCTCCTGCAGAGATTGTCTTAGCAGTCACGCAGAAGTACTAACTACTACCTTTGACTCCATTAACCTAGGCTGGAGTGCAGTGGCAGAATCACAGCTACTGCAGCCTCGACCTTCTAGGCTCGGGTGATCCTTCCACCTCAGTCTTCCAAAGTAGCTGGGACTACAGCCGAGTGCCACCATAACTGGCTAACTTTTTTATTTATTGTAGAGACAAGGTCTCGCCAAGTTGCCCAGGGTGGTCTCAAACTCCTGGGCTCAGGCAATCTTCTCGTTTCAGCCTCCCTAAATGCTGGGACTACAAGTGGGGGCCACCACACCTGGCCTGAGTTCATCTTTTTATCTTTACATTCTATGTTGTTTGTTTATTTTTTTGTAGAGATGGGGTCTCGCTATGTTGCTCAGGCTGGTCTTGCACTCCTGGACTCAAGCAATCTTCCTTCCTGGACCTCCCAAAATTCTGGGATTACAGGCATGAGCCACTGTGCCCGGCCTACATTTAGCATGAACTAAAGGGCAATAAAAAGAAGCACTTATTATGTTGCCCGAAAACCACAAAATATGCAGGAAAGAAGCAGAATGATGACATATTTGTATATAAGTTTATTATGTATTCCACTTGCAATATTGTATGTACCTTCCACTGCTAGAGAGATCTGAATATTAGATAAAACCTTCCAAGTTTATTATAGTTTCCACACCAACATTACCGATGAAAATACCTATTTCTCAATTACCTTACCTCTAAAATAGAAGTGATGACCTGCTCTTCTTCCTCAAAGATGCTGAAACTTCAGGAACCATACATCCCTTTAGTTAATAAATTTCCCAGCCACCTCAAGTCAAGGCCTTATGTGAACACAAAATGCTATCGCAGACATTTTTCCCAGTAATAACCTCATTGTCAGCTAGCTGGATTCTAGCTTGAGGATTCATGCATAATTTCATATCTGCATATTGTTCATTTTTCACAATTTTAGATCAGAGACAAGGATGTGCCCATGAGCTGAATCACTGACACAACAAACAATGCCATTTGGAAAGACTACACATGTTTTTTTAGAGTCAACTGCACAAAATTGATGAGTAACTACAAATTTCAGTCTAAACAATTGCACTGCAAGAAAAGGCAAACTGTAACTAAAACAGGGAGGTTATGAATCTAAAAGCGTTAGGGTAATTGTAGAATCACTTGGATTCTATGAAATCCTTATTCAGGGTCTGAGACTAAAGAAACTTTTTTCAGGTTTTGTTATTTGCCTGTGTTAAGGGCAAAGCAGTACCATTAAGGTTTCTGGACCTGTTACAAGCAATCCCTTTATTTTTTTTGGAGTCTGAGTCTCACTGTTGTTCAGGCTGGAGTACAGTGACATGATCATGGCTCACCGCAGCCTTGACCTCTTGGGCTCAGGCAATTCTTCTGCCTCCGCCTCCCAAGTAGCTGAACATTAGGCACATACCACCATGCTCAGCTTAATGTGATTTTTTTTTATAGCCTGAGTTCATCTTTTTACATTTGCAATTTTCGTTTATTTGCTTGTTTTACAGATGAAGTCTCACTATATTGCCTAGTCTGTTTTGTTTGCTTGTTTGTTTTAGAGATGAAATCTCACGATGTTGCTATGTTGTCCTGGCTGGTCTCAAACTTCTGGGCTCAAGCAATCATCCTGCCTTGGCCTCCCAAAGTGCTGGGATTACAGATATGAGTCCGTTTTTCCAGCCACCAATCCCCAGCCACCTTCTCGGTGGTGGCTCTGGCTCCATTCTCTCAGGCTAACAGACTCTTCAATCACTCAGTAATCAGTCAGTCAATCAGTTCCTTATTTATTCTACAAATTACTATTAAATCCCTACTCTGGGCTAGTATTGTTCTAGGAAATGGGAATACAGTGGGATAGGACAGAAAGGACCCTGGCTCTGATGACACTTGCACTGTGTTGGGGAAGACAGACAGGAAACAAGTAAACAAACTATGAAGAAGGTGACATCAGAAGTGAAGGAAGGCATCAGGAATAAGGTGAAGCTTTAGACTGAATGGTCAGGGAAGGCCTCTCTGAGGATGTGACATCTGATCTGAGATACAATGATGAGAAGAAAACAGCTACTTGGAGAGGGTAAGGAAAGTGTTCCAGACAGAAGGAAGCATGTGTACAAAGGCCCTCCGAAGGGCCTGGATGCAACACATTTTCAATTCCCAAGATCATTGTCTTTACCATTTATAAAATAAGTTGGGGAGAGGATGTATATTCAAAGTCAGGAAAGCTGTTCCCCAAAATATCAACAGTCATTTCCTGAAGAAAAAAAAAAAAGAAATTCTTATTCTCTCTTCTTTCCCCACTTCTGGTAATTTCTAACTCTTCTTCAGTTAACATTCATTTTAATGATTCTGAAAAATCCTGTTTATTTTCTTAAGAACAGTAAAATATAAATTCAGAGAGAAAGAGAAAATGACCATACTATCCATTCAGTAAACCTCACTTAGACATTTTAAATTTAAAACCTGGGATAATTCCGGACACATTGGACTAAGGTTTTCATGCTGTCAACTATGAAAATTAACTACTTGAAAGTAATTCAAAGAAAGTGATTCGTACATGAAAGGCTAAAACGGTAAACCGCTTTAAAGCCACATTTTTTTCTTTTTTTTTTTTTCTTTTTTGTGTTGGAGTCTCACTCTGTCACCCAGACTGGAGTGCAGTGGCCACTTGCAGCCTCGACCTGCTGGGCTCCGGCGATCCTTCCGCCTCAACCTTCCGAGTAGCTGGAACTATAGGCAGAGGAAGTTAGAAAAAGCGTGGCTTTATGCCCGGCTGATTTTTTGATTTATTGACCTCATCTCTACAATAAATCAAAAAATCAGCCGGTCATAAAGCCACCCTTTTCTAACTTCCTCTTCCAACATCGTGAGTACTGAGGACAAATGGCAGTCTACGTGCATTCCTCCCTACACATAGCTGAGCCCCAGTCTCTGCCCCCAAGTCATCCCCTACATTCAAAAATGATAACATTGCAATTCTGTAAAAATGTTCTTTTAATTCAACCTTTTACTAGGTCTTATTTCAGTCTTTACCCCAGTTAGGGAATTCTCAAGGAGTTTTTTTGTGGTTTATTAAATGTTGTGTGTTGAAAACAATTAAGAAGCCGTACATGCCTAATTACAAAAGCATGTAATTCTGGAAAATAAGCAAATTCAAGGTTCAAGTAGATCTGCGCCATAACCAGACAGAGTGACGGAGCACTGGAAGTGGCTGCATTGGTTGACAAACAGAAGTGGGCTGGAAGATGAAGCCAGAAAAGAGGAAGTCTGCAGAATACGATCCTGGAGGAACTTTTAGGTAAAACGCAAAGCAGCCGGCTTGATGTTGTCTACAGCTTGAGGGCACATTTGTGTTTTCATCACAAACTCCAGTTCCTGGAGCACGCCCCAAGGACTGGGATGGTGGATGTTCCCTCCACAGTCATAGACTTGTGGCTCCCAAACTTGCTCCATCCCCACTGTCTTCTGGATGCTTCTGAAAACAGGAATTTCTGAACTCTGCTCCCAGAGATCGTATTTCAACAGATCCAGGTCAGAGCTTCAGAATCTGTGTTCTTGCAAACCTCCCCCAGGTGATGCAACCAGGCTTGGGAGGTCTGGCTTTCCAGAAGCAAAGCCATCAGGCCCGCAGTTCAGCAATGCATCCTAGAGGTGGGGCTTTGCAGGGGCTGAGTGGCAGTCAGTACCTGGGCGGCTTCTCTCCTACGAAATGAGAGTTTTCCAGCCCAAAGAGCCTTTTTTTCAAGTGAGCTGAAAAGGGCTTAGCATAAGGAATGCTTTACCTTTCCAACTTAGCTGATCACCAGAATTGTTCCTGTTATTAGATTATTTTAATTCAGAGGCCCAGGCCCTATTCCAGGGTCTGATTTAGTATCTTGGGATGAAGTCATGGAATCTGCTTTTTAACCATCTTCAGAGGGTGGTTTTCAAACCACCGGGTTTCGGAGAAATTGCTCTAGACTAGTACTGCTAAAACTTTGGAGTGTATATACCTTCTGGACACTAATTAAATAAGCAACGTCCTAGCCCCAACTTCAGAGAGTCTGATTCTATAGTTTGGTGAAGTACCCAGGAATTTCTATTTTTGACAAGCAACCCAAACAGTTATCTCACAGAAAATTCAAGAACTGCCCTCTCAGAGACAATGATCCCAAACAACTGCTCACCCCATCGCCTCTGCCTCACACCACCAAGCTAACGGTGATCCACATCTCACAGGAAGCTTTCATACCAATGTAAGAAGTAAAAAATTTTACATTAATATTTCTTTAATAGTAGACATCTGCCATGATGATTCCTTTTCACCAGTGCCAGGCAGACTTGTCAAAAAGTCAAACAGCTGGGCCAGCCACATGGGCCACCAACCTCAGGGCTTGGACCGCAATGGGCTGGGCTGTCACCCAGCGAAGCCGAATGTGGACTGAGTTGGGAGGGAAAGAGTAACTTATAACTGAAAAGGAAGGCCAAATTTAGGCCACTGTTTAGCAGAGCAACACAAGGCTTTAGACAGAAGACAAAGATGAAGGTCGAGATTTGAGGGAAACAGGAGAAAGTAGGACCCAAAATATGAGGTGGGATGAAAAACCTTCATTGTGATACCAGATGGGAACAAGGTAGGGTTGCTGGGCGCTCAGTCTTGTGACATGCAGGCCAAGTGCACATTGTGGGGCAGCTTCATCAAAGAAGGTGAATAGCAAGCTTGAACCCGAGTAGAGAGACCAAAGTGTTTATTAATTTAGCAGTTGCACTTCCCATCAGTAAATAGGATTTTGCGAGGCATGGCTTTGAGTCTTACTTTGCTCTTACTTGTTGCTTTTGTGGTGAGTATTCACATGAAGAAATTAAAAGCTAGAAAATAAACACTGAATGGTGCTGATATTCATGAAGAGAAAGCGATCAAAGGCAGCTATGGTTACAATTCTCATCATATATTAGCAAGCTCTGGCATACGTTGCCCTCTCATGGGAGTGTGGGTATCGTCTCTCTTCTGAGAGAAGTGTTAACTGTGTTTTAATCCAACTCAGACTGCTCTGTACTCGAACCCTTGTAGCTAAACACAACCAGAACAAACGTCAAGATCATCCTGATAAGTCTTGCTTTAAATTCATGACACAATCCTTAAGGGGTCCCAGTGGTGCCCAGAAGTGATACTCTGCTTCCCTAGTCCTTTCACTCTCCCACTCCTCACACCGTGTCTTCCTTCTTCAAACCCGCTGCACAACACCCCAGACCCTCCCCACTTTCAGCATTGACCTCTCTTCCTATTTCTCTGCAAATCAGAAGGCATGGGAAGCTCCTTCCCATCCTGCATGGAAATGAGTGCCCATTTACCCTCTCTTTCCCCCTCTTCCTATGAACTGTCCTGCTCCTAGGTAGGGCCGACCCCTCCACTTATGTTCTGGTCCTACCCCTTTGGGTACTGGTGGAAATCACCCCAGGGGTTCTCCCTTCTCCTTCCTAGGGTGTCAAGTTGCCCTTCTGTAAGGATCTTTCCCATAGGCCTCTGGGCACACTTGCCAGAGTTGATTGTGCTCTCTTTCTTCAAGTGCTGCTCTCATCTGGCTTCTCCACTCTCCTGGTTGTCCTCTTACCTCACAGCTCTTCCTTCTCACTCTTCTTTGCAGGTTCCTCCTCCCTCCCCAACCCCATCCCTGGAGCTCTGTCCACACTCATTCCCAGTGGTCCATACAGCCTCAGACCGTCAGAATCATCTATGAGTTGACCCCTCCTCCACTTCCCTCTCTAGCCCAGGTCTCACCCCTGAACTCCAGAATCACATACCCCACGGTCTATGTGACATCTCTGTTCGGGTGTGTAATGGTCATTTCTGGCTTTCCAAGTCCAAACTGAGCTCCTGCTCTTCCTGCACCTCCACTTTCCCCACAGTCTTTTTTTCTCAAGGCAAGACAGTGCCACCCTTCCAGAATCTTGGGCTGCAGAACCTGGAATGATCTTGACATCACTCTTTTGCACATTCCTTACATTCCATCAGTCAGCAAATCCTCCCAGCTGTTTCTTCAAGAGAGATCCAGAGCCTGACCACTCCTCACTGTCTCTGCTGTGCCCTTGCTAATTCTCATCTGATGCCAAGCCCCATGTGCTAAAACACTCATGCCTTCTCAGCTCACTCTGAGAAAAGGCAAAGGCCCTTAGAATGGCCTCCAAGGCCCCACTCAAGCTGGCCTCTGTCACCCCACTGGTAACATTTCTTACTACCTGCCCTCTCCCTCCAATCTCAACTGCCTCCTTGCTGGTCCTTCAAGTAATCAGGAACACCCCTGTCTCAGGGCTTGGTACTCACTGCTCCCCCAGACCTCTGTGTGGCTCATTTCCTGTCTCCTCCAGGTCTTTATTCAGGTAGCATTTTCTCAGTAACCCCTTCTCTGACAGCCCCATTTATCATTGCAGACCCCTGGTCTTTCATATCCTCCTCCCTAATTTTATTTTCCTTTTTAGCTCTTACCATTTCTAATATATTGCACGTTTAAATGATAATGATGATTGTTGGGAGCCAACATCTATAGCTACATGGCTGAGGCCTGTAAAGGCCCATCTGGAAGATCGCCTCTGACATAGGATATCAGTTATACCTATGATATTGGCATGTGATTAGTGACCAGTGTGCATACATGGCAGTAAAACTTATAAGTAAATCTCTATACACCTGATGGAAAGTTGCATAGCAGAATTATTTTATATGACCTTGTCCTTTCTAAGTTGTACTTCTTTCTAGATATTTTTTTACTTCTATTTCCTTGTAGACTGGTTAGTCAACTCTTGTTCCCAAAGGCAGTTTCTCCTAGGATTAAGATTAGAAACTAAATTATCATAATAGTTTTATTGCCCTGCCCCAAAACTCTGTCTGCTTCAGCCCATGGTCGCCATCTTGGCAACCCTGCATTTCCTTGTTCAAGATTGTGACAGCTACTATTTGATTTTTAGAGTAGACTTGTTAGGATAAAATATATACATATACACTCATAGTTGCGTAAAACTATGCTTGCTGTTTTGTTTCCTTTTGCTACATTATTCAAGTGTAATAGTTACTATACGATTTATAAAAGAATTAACGATAAGGTATTAGCTTAATAGGATATAGCATAGTATTAAAGTCCAATAACTAGATCATATAAAAATTAAAGTTTAGACATATGAAACATATGAATTATAGTAAAGTTTGGTAGTTTAAGAATAAGTTTTAACTGAGTTATAAGGCATTACGTTAAATCATAATAGGTTAATAGTATAACTGACAGTTAAGTCATTTAACTAAACTTATAGATTATAGTATAGTGTTAAGTTGATAATATTAATTGTTAAAAATATTGGGAATCAGTGAACTTGGATTGAACCTAGAGTTAACTCAGGAAAGTTTTTTGTATTAATCAGGGTATAGAGCAAAGAGTATAATATGAATGATTCATTGAACATTATGGAAAACACTTTGAACGATTTGTATTGAAATTGTGCACCTGTGACCTTAATGTAAGCATGGCAGGCATCATGGAATTCGAATTGTTTGCTTGGAAATTGCAGATCTCGTGGTGGTCTTGTGATGCATAGTTTGTAAAGCACGAAACTTGTACGCCCCCAGTGAGTGATTATCACATTGCTGGAGGGTATAGAAAATGGTATATAAGTTGGAAAAGGTTGAATAAAATCAGCTCCAGTCCTGATCAGACTGTTCCCAGAAGAACTGCCTCCGAGTAGTTTCTTCTCGCTGTCCAGATTCTCTGGTGCGGGTCCTAACCCACCCTTGGTCAGTGCTGGTCAGCGACAGATGATGGTTATTATTATTATTATTTTCTCAAACTCCTGACCTCAAGCAATCCCCCTACCTCATCCTCCCAAAATGCTGAGATTACAAGCATGAACCACCATGTCCAGTGATTGTCTGTACTCTACCATTCACATAAGCTCCACATGAGCAAAGATATTTATCTGTTTTGTTTATTCGCATCTGTGCCCAAAATGGTGCCTAACACAGTGCCTGGCAGATTTCAGTGCAGAACTACTATCTTTTGAATGAATGTAAGAGTTGAAACTTGAGATGTCATATTGCCTCAGAGCATGGGCCAGCTCCAGAAGACATGGCCCTCCAAGGTGCCATAATCCACAAGGCCTCTTAGCTCAAGGAAAAAAATTCAGAAGGGAAGGGGGGAAAATGAAAGAAAGCTTTTTTCCTATAGTTTTTGTGTCTTTTTGAAAATGGAATACTTTTATATCCCGATTTTATTCTTAGAATGATGACTAAAGCATTTCAGTATTTATGGATTACTATCTGCCCTTTATCCTCCCCAAATGGTTTATTTAACCTTGATCATAGTCAGAATTTATTTTAAAAATCACAACTCCAGATTAAAATTCCTGTACACTTGGGGAAAATATTACTGTATCACTTAGAAATAAAAATCAGCCTTGCATCTCTGCCCCCTGGGCATCCACCAAAAAAAGGAAGAATAATTCCATGGCTTCATCCCATGGGGGCATCTATGCAGTGATCAGTTGTAAAAGTTCTTGGCCATGTCCTTGCCCTCTAAATCAACTGAGCCTGAGGTCTTGAAGGGGTGCAGACCCTGTTAGGAAATTGTGTTTATTCTTGTAGAACAAAAAAATAGGAAACTCACTAGCCTCTTTGCCCAAAAGCATCAGGGCAGAGGCAAGTAAGAGCCCATCCAAAGGTCTACCTCCTCTGGACTTTGAAATCAAAGCATAAGTACAAGGAAGTATTGATATTTCTTTGTAGAAAGGCAAATTGGCATTTATCAGAACTCAGTATGATTTTCTCTACATTTTTAACTTCATTTGCATATACCCCCCACCCATGTAAAGTAAATCTACATTTCTGCTTAACTAATAAGGGTAGGAGTGTGGAAGGAAGGGAGCAGGGGAGAGATTATCTTCCTAACTTCTTGCTACAAATAAATACTGTTTACTATTAGTTTCTAAGTAATGCCATTTACAGGTTTCTATATGCTGTCACCTAGTATTGATAACTAGGTTAATAACTAAAAATCATTTTTCCCTTCCTTTTTTCTGTACCTTATTTTTTATATGATAGAATGAGTAAATAGCTGTGACCTAATATTTGAATATCTGGTACTTCCTTCCTCTCCTTTCTCCTCCTCTTTCAGCAAATGGCTTCTCATATATATGTTTATATTCCATCTTAGGGACAAATTCCTTTCTAAGAGTCAGTTGTAGAAAACAAACCTTGGTATATAATATATCTTTCAAACAACTTACAAATGAATATTGTGGTCACAAGCTTCTCAGACTACAGATTTCTTTATAAATATATAAATCTATAAAACAGTCAATGAAAACATGATAAAGTTTGAACAATCACTTAAATGATTTGCTGAACTGAACTTTGAGTTAAAGACTTCACTAGAATTGTCACTATTATGAGACAAGTAAGGAGAACAGTTTTGTGTAATGAAGGGTAGTATTGCTGCTGTTGTTTTTTTTAATATGTTCGTGTGTATAACTGCTTATATATCACAATTTTTATCCTTGAAATAACCCAGTTTATAGCTTACAGAAGTGTTGCCAAGTTACCTACTTTGAATATCAAGTGAGTTAAGCAACTTAATTACTTTTTTCAAATAGTGGTTATTTATTGGGTTAAATCAATAAGTTATTTTACTTAAGTAAATAAAAAATAAAGACAAGTCAAATGATATTGAGACAAGTCAAATGATATTAAGACTAATATAAGAATGAGAAAAGCATATTTAGACATTTTAAAACTCATAAAAGTGCTTTCTAAAGTCAGAGAGTATATCTTTAGATTATGTAGCTTCTTGAATTAACTCTTACATTAAAATATTTTTCTTACTGTAATACACAGCATTCCCTGGAAGAATAAACAGTAAACAGGAGCATTTACTTAGAATGGCATTTGGCAAAACACTAACACCACATTCAATCCTTTTACTTTGCTGTTACTTAAGCACTTGTAAGCTATCGGGATGAAAAACTATCTTTTTGATTTCATGAAAACCAAAGAGTCAGGATATAAAACCACATCAAAATTGCTTTTTGATTGCACAATAGTCTTTGGCGCCTAGGTCTACAAATGCCCTGAGCAGCCATGAAATGATTTAATATTTGCCTCTAATAGGAAATATTTTTTCGTCAAGCTTTCTCCATCCTGGTAAATTACACCATCGTGCATTCAGTTGCTTAAGCAAAAACTGTAGCATTTACATACGTTCCTCCCTCTCCCTTTCTCCTTACATCAAATCCAAGTTCCTGATCCCATACAAAACATGTATTGAAGCCATGCATTTCTCTCTACCTCTCCTGTCCCCTACCTGACTCTGCTGTACCCTCTCTGGCAGACATTGCAGCAAGGAGCCCTGCCTGCATTCCTGCACTCCTTCAATCCATTCTCCATACAGCAAAGAAATGATCATTCTGGAACATAAGTCAGCTCATGTCACCTTAAAGCCTTCACGTGGTGGCACACAGGTAAAGACCACAGATTAAACCCACAGATTGAATTTTATTCTCTCTTGAAGTACCACTAAATCTACAGTTCAAAGATTTTTCAAAAAGACATAAACCCACAAGGACTGAGAAAGGAAAAAGGAGTCGACAAAAATAGCACTTGGAGTCTGGAAGCAGTGGAAAGACATTGCGAAAACTCACAGCAGTTCTGAGAAAGGTGAATCCTAAAGTGGCCATGGGAAAGCTAAGAAACAACCTGATTCACACAAGATCCTAAAAGGTTCATAATATGGTGACCTTACATATGAATGGGGGTATAAATAAGGGTGCAAAGCTATTTAAGAAGTCTCTCCCCTCTGCTCTATGACTGGGCAACTATTCCCTCTATCTGACCATTCCCCACCCAATCCTAGCAAGAGACCAGAAATTTATTCCCCAAAAGGATAAAATATGGGACTCCTGGACTGAAGGATACCATGCACAGTTGAGGACACAGTTGCCATACAATAAATGGAAAGAAAGTAAAGGATAGTGTACTACTAGACTTCCCAGAACTCTTTCCCAGGACTTCATCCTCCAAGGAGAGATTGGAAGAAGCTTATTGGAGAAAGATCTATAGGTTTTTTTCCGAAAGAAAAGACCTAAAATTACTAACTTCATGGATTCTCCCCAAAAAACCAGCCCAACCAGATCACCCTATGGTAAACTTTGAGTTAACAAGCTTCACCCACATGCTCAAAGTTTCTAGTCTTATATATGAGCAGACAACAAAAGATTATCCGCTACTTAAGGAACTACTCTAATAAGAAAGACAGAGACAAATAAAAAATCAAGGTGGAGGGAAGGAGACCATCTGGAAGAAATAGAGAACTATGTGGAGAAAAGAAAGATTTTTTAAAATATCTCATTCATAGTTTTAAAGATATAGAGAAAATGAAGAGAAAAAAGAATAGAATGATTTTTTTTTAAAGGAATGTTCGTAGAGCAAACAAAAATGGGCTCTGGAAATGAAAAAGAGAATAAGAGAAGCAAAAACTCAAAAGAAAATTTTAAAGGTAAAATTGACAGTAGACCAAGCATATTAAATAAACACGCATGGTAAATGCGTGGTAAATACACGCATGGTAAATACATAGTTTGAAAATTCCCACATTTTAATTCCAGAATATCTAAAAAGAGAAAAAAGGAAACAGAGGGGAAGAAATCAACAATGACTTAGTTTAAGAAAACTTTCCAGGAAAGAGGAGTATGAGTGCACAGCAGTCAGGCTATTGAGAACCAAGCAGGTCAGAATTCAGGAAAGCCTTCTTCTGGAATGTGAAATTGATAGCGTTCCTTATGTGAATGAATATTTTGAGAGGATACTTGACAACTGGAGGAATGTTTGAGGTTGAGTAAGAGATACGTACATGGGGAAATACATTTAATTCAAAAACAAGATAATTATTCTAGGAAAAGCAAAAAGTAGTGCAGAAAAAGAAAAATAAGCATATGTGATTACAAGTCATCCCAATTCAGCTGTGGTCACAGTGATGCAAGTATTGAATATTGCTCTAATCAAGCTGATGATAAAACTTATCAGAAGGATGAGATAGGTATATTTGTGCACCAGAGGAGGAGGAGCAAAGAAAGTTATCATATCCCAAACCACATACAAGAAGGTACCAATAGATTCATCTAAGAGTGAAACACAGTTTTCTCCAGAGAAGGGAAAATAGGAGAGAGGGAGTCTGGAGACTGTTTCTCCCAACAGATCAACAGATTCAGGACTTGTTGAACCACTAAACTATGTATCCACAATTTAAACACAGCTTTTTTTGTAAAGTAAATAAACCTTTTTATTGATATACCAAATATACACAGAAGATTGCACAATCATATACTGTATAATTTTCACAAATAAACATATCCTCTGCCTACTCCATGACCAAGAGAGGACTTTCTTGCCTTTTCTGAAAGACTCCTCCCCAAAATCTTATTCTTTATCTCAGCATTCTACTTGTTTACTTCATAGTACAAATTGTACATGTGTATTTATTTGGATGTTGACTTGTTTGTTATCTCTCCCTGTCATATGCAAATTCCACAAGTCAAACTCCTTGTCTTTATTAATTACTATAAACCCAATGCCATTGTATTTTACACAGTGAACTATTTTTCAGTAAATATTGTTAAATGAAGTAAGAAATGAACTCAAGGCCTTAAATATGATAAAATGCCACTGCCATTATGAATTACAAAACTGGAAGGAACCTCGTGTAACTTATGTCTAATTTCAAATTTTGTAGTTGAGGAAACTGTCAGAAGAATGAATATTGCTGATGATTTGCACAAGGAAACATACCTAGTGAGAGGCAGAGCAAGAAGCCAGGCTCAGGTCCTTAGACTGATAGACCAGAGTTTTTTCCATGACACAAGCCTGCCTCAAGGTATCCTCTCTCACACAGACAAGTGGGTAATTATTATAATATTCTATAGGATTTGACACAAGATAAGTGCCAACACTCATATTCTGCTAAATTATAAAAAAAGAAAAAATTTTCCCCCTTCCCATCACCCCAGGTTCCCTTCTCTGTGTCTACGACCATTGGCACAAGATTCATTTTGAGTCCTGTGTTAGTGTGCAAAGCATTCAAATACTTTCTAGGAATTGCTTTGCCCCATGACTTTTGAATTGTTTAGCCCTATGCTCATAAGCAACAGACTTGTGATCTTTTCTTTACAAGTTGAACATTCAGCCCAATACTAGAAACATAATTAAGCCATCAATTAATATGTGTTAGACATTGGATGAAAGCTTTTCCCAGATTATAGCAATGATCACAGTTTTGGACTCAAGGCTCTCCATACATAAGAAGGCGTTCTGTGTTTTAAAAAATCAAAACATTTTTAAAATTATAAATTACAGGGTTGGCAATATGTCACAAACAGCTCTGGGCACAGCTGGTATTTACCAATGCCCAACTGAGGAGGAAGTGAGAAATTAGCACAGTCAAAATAGGAAGGTCTTTGATATATTTCTGTTTTCATCCATTGTCTTTTTTGTACCTCTCTCTATGTCCCTTATTTCAGATCCCCAGTGCCCTCCTGCTTTCTCAGCCCACCTTTCTATCAGATTAGGAAATGACCTTACATCACTTCTTCCTCTACTGAATATACTTCAGGATGATTAAGTGCTGACCTATCTATGAATGCATCCTGTATAATGATGCCCATCTTCTAGCTCTAACCATAGAAAGGAAAATGGTCTTGTCCTTTGTTAAACAGTTTCAAACCTTTCCCTCAAAGAGACTTGTGTCCAGGACTGAGCCCTCCTGGAGCCTCCCCTCCACATACACAGAAGAGGGAAACAGTGCTTGTGGGGTACATCCAGCAGCCACTCTCTGGCCTCCATGCCAGCACAATGCCTTCTCTCTGTGTAGACTAGTCTCTACTGGGTTCAGGCATGCCGTGAGACTCAGAAGTGGGCTTCACAGGAGTCTTGGCATGAGAGAATGACCACCCTATAAAGGAGAGTGTGGGCATGGACAGAAAGCTGGTCCCATTTGGTGTCAAAGTATCCTGGGTTCATGTTACGAATGGCATGGCCAGGAAAAGTCTCTGAACCTCTCTGGGTCTCATTTTCCTCCTTTCCTAAAATTTGGTAATAATGCCTATCTTAACCCACATCACTTATGATTGAATCAAACAAGACTCACATACTAAGTTGCATGTAACATGCACACATACACACGCATGGCCAAGAGTATCATGAGTAAAGACAATTCTCACCAAAATCAGAGAGAATGTTCTTTCCAGACTCTCAGAATTGACCCATTGTATTGCATCCTTAGTGTGGATATACAGTAAGTCCCCTACATATGAACCTTCAGGTTACACACTTTCCAAAAGGCAAACATGCATTCACGTGTCCAATTATGTAAGTCAGTTCACACGTCTAACTGTAGTATTGTATTTGTCAAGGCACTGCACTGTAAGATTTAAAATGTTTTATTTATTTTTTGCTTTTTATGTATTAATTGTGTGAAAAGTATTACAAACCTATTACAGTACAGTATTATATAGGTGATTGTGTTAGTTGGGTAAGTAGGCTAATGTTGTTGGACTTACAAACAAACTGGACATTCGAAAGCACTCTCAGAATAAAACTTGGTCGTAGGTAGGAGACTTACTATATCCCAAAACACTTTTTTTCTTAAGTCAAACACTCTCTTTAGGGCCTATTCGATACCTTTGAGAACAATGTCCTTTGTCTTTTTAAAAATTAGTTGTATTCCTACAAGTGGCCTGTCATTTCAATACCAAGTTAAAACAAGTTCGTGTTGTAAAAGAATTAAAAAGAATGCTTTCAGCCGGGCTCGGTGGCTCAGCCTGTAATCCCGCGCCTTTGGGAGGCTGAGGTGAGTGGATTGCCTGAGCCCGCGGGTTCAAGACCCGCCTGGGCAGCGAGACCTCATCTCTACAATAAATCAAAAAATCAGCCGTGCGTGGTAGTGCATGCCTGTAATTCCGGCTACTCGGAAGGCTGAGGCGGAAGGATCGCCGGAGCCCAGCAGGTCAAGGCTGCGGTGGCCGGGAGCGGCCACTGCACTCCAGTCTGGGCGACAGAGTGAGACTCCAACTCAAAGAAAAAAAAAAAGAATGCTTTCCTTACATTAGTTACTTCCCAGTGGAGTAATGGCCTACATTCCTTCGCACAAAGACATAATGCATAATTTTTTTAGAACAACATTGTGACCAAGAAGTACTTGGATTTAGAAACCATTAAATACTATACAATAGAATAACTCCCAAAGCACTTAATCATCCCTGTAGCTTTTTTAAAATCTGTAGTTGGAATTCATTCTTTCTTTATGTGCTTTTATTTATATGCAATCCATACAAGCTCTGGGCTCTGTGTTTTCCTCTTTTAAATATCTATCCCTGAGGTCTATGACGCACAGTCCACCATGGTTTGATTTGCCCCAAAGTCAAAATACTCTCTTGATCATTGAGCACAGAATTAATCAAGACTGACAGGCCTGTGAATGGTGCTTACCACTTGTGCAAGAGAGAGAAAGCACGCCGAGCTTGACTGAGGGGTGACCTCCAAATCTGGTATGAAAGGCTCACTCCCAAAACGTGGAAAGTTGCTACAAGTTTTGGAGTTAAAGTTTTTCACCACCTGGTTCTGGAGACCCTGCTTCAGGTGGTTGGAGGGACACAGCTTCCTGTCAAATACATGTCTGATAGGACATTATGACCAGTCTATTTCCTGAGCTGCAAAAACAGACATTTGCCATCCCCTGGAAGGGGCGCAGACACATTAAATTGTGAGCAAAATACCAAATGCCAAAGCAGCTCTAGGACTCGTGTATTTTTTTAAATGAGAAGAAAATTAGTTCAGTTGTCTCTATAGCCCTGGCACCGAGCAAGGGGAGTGCTGCTTATTTTTATTGTTGTTCATAACAATCCATAGTGGAAATGCAATGACTTTTTATTTTATTTTTATACATTTAACTATGCATGGGTTTTATTAGGGGACATGCACATGTGAGAAAAATAGGAAGGGAGCTATAGGAAAAATAGGAAGGGAGGCTGGAAGAGCTATCAAATCACAATGCACATCTGAAAGAACCTGGGGAGAAAGCATCCTCGGCTGCTTTGTCTAAGGTTGTTCTTATCTGAGGACAATTCAGCAAAGTGCAATGACGTTTTAAAAGAACAAAATCATTCAGAGTGCATGGACACATCAGGACAGGTTCTTTTTACTCAGGTCTTAAGGAAGTCATTTTTAAAACTTATTTCACACCAGTTTCCTGATTACATGTCTCAGAACAGAAGGTGACATGCAGCTTTAAATCGTATAAACTTTTTTTGTGGTTGTTGCTGTTAATATATTTGGGACAGAGAAGCCAAAGTCATTATTGACAATCTTGTCAAGGAGATAATTTTTTTTTCATATTTCACTCCCGTTTCCCCACTGCATATCCCAAAATATAATGCAACATAAAACTTTATGTTGTATAAACTGTTCTGTGGTTGATGCTGTTGTGAACATATTTGAGATGGAAAATCCAAAGCAATTAATGATAATTATGCTGCCCAAATTAATAGCACAACATCTGCATTGCAACTTTTACAAATTCATCAGAACTAGGACCAAGTGCATGCTGTCTTTGCTGACAGAGCAATGTCATGGTGCTTTCTCTAACAGAGCAATCCAGGCGGCGTCTGTTGGACTTGCAGGAATGCTGCGGCATCATTACCTCGGGTTCCAAGTGCAGCTTTCATGCCTTCGGCAAACATCAGTCACCTGGCCTTGACACTCTAATTCTGTCTCTGCAGCTTGCCTTGCTATTGTCAACAAAGGGTCTGATTACACTGTTCTGGCTTCACTCCACTTGAAAAGAAAATAGGCTTTGGATAAATTCACACTGGATTCTCCAAGCTCGTCGTGCAAAACCTAAAATCATTGCATCCTGGGAAAACTACTGGAGAGAACACAGGCTTTGGACACACAGATCAGGGCTTAAACTCTGCTCCACCTTCCCGCTGGGTAACCAGCAGCAATTGTGTCAGTTTCTCTGAGAGTCAATTTCCTCATCTGTCACACAGGATAATGCCACCTAATTTACCCAGAGGTGGGAGGATCAAAAGGGGAAAACGATCCAAAAGCCCAGTGTCTGGCACTAAGTAGGTCGTACCGAAAGTGACTCTCTCCCCATCCCACCCTACCTCCCCATAGAGTCTACTCAGGGTTAGCACTAGATCATCTTTCAGAACAACAGTTTTATCATCTGTCATTCATTTTAACTTGGGCCAAACACCTAAGGACCCAATAAGCAAATATATCTGGTTTATTTCCAACAGCCTTTTCAGGGTCTAGAACTGTTCTTGAAACATTTAGGCACTGAGATAATGTTTGACAAAAGACAACATGTGAGCACAACTCCAGGACACCCAAGGTTACTTAGAAACACGGCGTGCCTGTGCTCACACCAGCTTTCAGCAGCTGTCTGCGGTGGTCAATCGTTCTTACCATCAATGACCTTCTTTAATCTTCATTTCCCATTACCCTCCTCCCTATAAATACTAGAAATTTCCATGATTGCGTCAACAACCAATTAGCTGAGCACAGAGGTACACACCTGTAGTCCCAGCTACCCAGGAGACTGAGGCAGAAGGATCACCTAAGTCCAAGAGTTCAAGGCTGCAGTAAACCGTGAGCATGCCACTGCACTCCAGCGAAGGTGACAGGGTAAGACTTCTATTCCAATTTCTTACAGATTCATCTAGTACCTCACTGAGCACCAGCTAACAAACACTGATGCTTTACTGTTCCACAGAAGGAATGAGATCACATCATCTCTCTTCTTGAAAAATTTTCCATGGCCACCCACTCTCTATAAACCCATGACCAGCACTGCAGGCAATTCTCACTCCCAGCCCAGCCTTTCTCTGGATGCCCTCCTTCTTCCCTCTCCAGGTAGCCTATGTTGTCACAGCAGTGATGGCTGTGCCCTGAGCACGTCACACATGTTCTCACCTCAGGGCCTTTGATGGAGCTATTCCATCTGTGTGGAATGCCCTACCTGTCTCCACAACCTGTCAAATGATTGCTGGTCTTTCAAGATGGAAGTGGAAGGACACTGCCTCTCCTAAATGTTCCCTAGTCCTTTCCTGCACCACCACTCTCCAAGTCAGAATTCACCTCTGCCAGCTCTGTGCTCCCACAACTTCTGCCTGACTCCACTTCAGCACTTAATATAACTCATCTTGTTCTCTTGAGTGGACATCCAGGCTTAATTCCCCCAACAGATTCGAAGTCCTTCAAAGAAGAAACATAAATGTATCCATCTTGTGTCTCTTCTACCGAGCACATAGTAGGTGATCATTACATGTTGATTGAATTGAGTAGTGACAGTGGGCCACAGACTGACTCTCCATGACTTATGCCTTGTTCAGTGTTAAGGTCAAGATAGGTTTTTTTCGACTCCCACCTCCGCCATTTCATACCAGAATGGCACTCTGTAATTTTCGCGGTTTCTTATTTCAAAAATGGGCTAGTAGTTTCTACTTCTCAGAGCTGTTATAAAGATTAAATTAGATAGTACAGGAAATATGCCTAGCACAATGCCTGTCAGAGAGTAAGCACTCAGAAATTAAAACAATTACAGTTTTGTTACTCTCATAATAATTAGGTTTATTATGTTAAACAATTAACTGCTAGGTAATAGATTTAAAGCAAGAGTCACACTAGAGGCAGCTAGAGGAACAGAAATTTCCAAAAAATTCCAACACTCCAAAAGACCAGAGTGTTAAGATACTGTTTTGGTGGGGGACAGCTTGTTGTGTTTGGTGCACATTAATCCACTATCCCCAGGTGGTGAGAATGAATTTTCAACCTTTATTTCTCACACTCACTGGGAAGACATGACTGAACGTTTCATAAATTAGAGTTTTGACTTCAGTTAACTGTGAAAACTTGTTAAATCATTTCATTCTGTTTCCACTCAAGAATATGGCAGGGTGGTTTCTGTGTCTCTTCAGTCTGTAGTTGGACTTGAAATCATTCAGATTGGATGTCCTGCCCTGAGGTCACCACAGGCAGGTAACCACCTGCTCTAAGCTAGCAAAGTCTCTCCATCTTCCCAAAATGAGAACAATGACAGGAAGTATGAGAACTGTGATTTTTTAAAAGTCAGACTCACTCTGTTGCCCAGGTTAGAGTGCACAATCATGGCTACTGCATGCAGCCTTGACCTGCTGGGCTCAGGCAATTCTCTTGCCTCAGCCTCTTGTGTAGCTGGGGTTACAAGGCGTGTGCTACCATGCCCAACTAATTTTTACAATTTTTTTGTAGAGACAAGGTCTGACTGTGTTGCCCAAACTGGTCTCGAACTCCTAGCCTCACTTGGAGATTGCAGGCGTGAGCTGCCATACCTGGCTGAGACTGATTTTTAGTGAGGCTTCCATTGTTTTACCTTGAGTGGAAAAATAAAACGCTGTTTTCTCTACTCACACAACACTCCCAATACCAAATGTGTGGTTTTATCACACCAAGCAATTCCATGCTCTGCAGAAGCCAGTTGGGTGATCTCACCTGCCTGGATTAGTGCAGACCCATAGGTTAAGGTCTCGGTCCCACCAGACTACTCCCACCTTCAGATACCGGGTCACTCACGCTTCTATCCAATCAGCTACAAATTGGGTTTCCCACAACCCCATCCTCAGGTCCAATCATTTGCTGGAACAATTTGGAAAATCATTTACTTACATTTTCCAGTTTACAAAGGATAGAAATGATCAGCCGGATGAAGAAGTGCATAGGGCAAGGTCTGGCAGGGTCCTCAGCTCCTGTCCTTGTGGAGTGGAGAGTGTACCACCTTCTGGCACATGGCTGTGTTCGCCATCTCAGAGGCACCCCACCACATCATTGAGGGATTTTGATGGAAGCTTCACCACATAGACAAGACTGATTACTCACTCAATCCCTCTCCCCTCCCCAGTAGGTAGGGGGTGGGGCTAAACACACCAAGCTTCTAACCCTGGATTGACCTTTCTGGAGAAAGGCCCCATCCTGAAGTTATCCAGGAATCTAAAGAGTCGCCTCATAGAACAAAAGACACTCCTACCATTCAGGAAATTCCAAGGAGTTTAGGAACTCTGTGTCAGCAACTGAGGGCAGAGACCAAATACATTTATTATGTCATAGGTAGGAATATAAAAGGGGGCTGCTTATTACCTATTATCAGATTCTCCAAAACAAAGACAGGTGACATGGGTGGCAACAGTGTCCTCAACAATCACCGCACGACAGAAGTTGACAAAGTATCTCTCATTCCCCAGAAGCTTCTTTAGAGATGTGGGTATGTAGCAGCCTTGGCAGAATCTTGCAATGACTTTGAAATGGGACTTAAGAAAGGGGGAGAAACTGGTATGACTCATATTATTTCATTTGGGTAACTAAGAGAGTACCAGTGCTTCTAACAGACACGAGGACCGCAGGAGATCAGCAACGTCTCCTTTACCCCAGACTCAGCCTGTCACCAAATCCCAAGGGGTTAGTTGGTAAGCAAGTTTTTCGATACGGCTGCGCTGTCCCTGCTTCCCCACTTACATTAACCATTATAGATAATGACTCAACAAATTAGAAAGCAATCATATGCTGGAAAGCATCAAGCCGTAAGTAAAACTTGAAGACAATTTCTAATCAATAATTCACTTTGTGACTCTTCTCCTTGTTCTCCCCCTTTGATTTGTGGTCCCCAAAATAAGGTATCAAGAAGTAGAATTTGACTGGGTGGTGGCTTGTGCCTATAATCCCAGCACTATGGGATGCTGAGGCAGGAGGCTCACTTGAGCCCAGGCATTTGAGGCCAGCCTGGGAAACCTAGCAATGTCTCGTTTCTAAATTTTTTTTTTTTAATGAGCCAGGAGTGGTGGTATGCTCCTGTCGACCTAGCTACTTGGGAGGCTGAGGAGGAAGAATTGCTTGAGCCCAGGAGTTCAAGGCCACAGTGAGCCATGACCACACCACTGCACTCCAGCCTGGACAACAGAACAAGACCCTGTCTCTAAAAAATAAGAATAAAAATAAAAAATAGAATGTCAGTTGCTGTAATCTGATTGCTATTCCTGACTCTCTGCACTATTCTCCCAGCATGGCTAAGAGGGACACTCACTGCACTCCCTCTTCTCGCTGCCCACACACACTGAGGACCATCTCAAATCTCTGTTTGACGTCCAACACAGTCTGACCGCTTAGGTTTCATTATTATTCACAAAGCCATTTCTCTCTCTTTTTAAAAATCTTTGAAATCTCCATTTTGCATTTGTTTGACCCTGCTTCCTGGACTAAAACCTGAGAAAAATCATGCTTTGAGGCATCCACCCACCTACTTATTTTTTTTCACCCCATGTCCTCTTTGAGTAGGTAAAGGATAAAGGGGTTTTGAAAATGGAAGGGAAGTTTCCAGAAGGGCAGTCTCCAGCCAAGAGAGACTAAAGAGTACAGTCCAGGTGCCGGCACCTGCCAGGGAGAGTCCACAGCCCCACTCACAGGGGGAGCTGTGGAGAGCAGGAAAAGCACAGGGTCTGGATCAGAAGACACGGCTTCCCATCTCAGCACTGCCGCATGCTCCTGTGGTCGTAAAACCGCCTCTGACTGGGTGCAGATGGGCTGCCATTCAAGTTAACATGGCTGCTCCCAGCATGGTGCTGGGCACATCACAGGGATCCATAATTGTCTTTTGTATGAGGGAATGAATGGATAACACAAGTGTCTTATACATACGTATTAGGCATGATCTCCTGGGCGGGCTGAGGATGCAGTCTCCGTCTTCTTGAGCACTCTGACCTCCAGAAAGCACAAACAGAACTCGGGAAGAATCACTCAAATTTTCTCCACCACAAGTACATTCCAGGATTATAACCCAGGACAACATGAAGACTAAGAATGCGATTTGCGTACATTCAGATCTAGCCTACATTCTGTCCTTGGTCCAAAGCTTCAGAAAAAGTGAAATGTACACAAAGTAAATTTCAGTGGGCTCCGTAGAGCAAGACCAAGTTCTCAAACAAAGAAAGGGGATGCCAGGTCCGTGAACCACCCATGCCCTCCTAGGCAGCAGCTCTAGGCTCCCTGACGGGGCTCAGCCTATGCCTCATCTCATTCCAATTCAATAACCCAAAGCAGCCTGATGATTTGCTTAGTGAGCACCTGTGACAAGTGCAAACAATTGAAGGTGACCTGTGGGAAGAGAGGCAACCGGCACGATCTACTGATGAAATCATCAGCTTTAAAGAAATAACAAGGTACTATTTTTAAGATCTCTTTGTAAGAAATTTTCTCTGATGTGGAATCTAGAGTTCACTGGTGTGAAGTTAGTTCATTTGACTTCCATTACCTGTTCTTTTTTTTTTTTTAACTTTGGAGTCGGGATTGCACTCTGTTGCCCAGGCTGGAGTACAGTAGCACAATCATGGCTCTCGTCATCTTGACCTCCTGGGCTTAGGTGATTCTTCCACCTCAGCCTCCTGAGTAGCTGGGACTACAGGTACATGCCACCATACTCAACTAATTTTTTTTTTTTTTAATTTTTGTAGAGACCAAGACTTGTTATGTTGTTCAGGCTGGTCTCAAACTCCTGGGCTCAACTGATCCTCCTGCCTCGACCTCCCAAATTGCTAGGATTATAGGTGTGAGTCACTGCACTTGATTTCTATCACCTGTTTTTCTCTTTTTTTTTTTTTTTTTTTTGAGTTGGAGTCTCACTCTGTTGCCCAGACTGAAGTGCAGTGGCATGCTCATGGCCACCCCTTGTCAATCTGTTGGGCTCAGGTGATCCTTCACCCTCAGCCTTCCAAGTAGCTGGAACTATAGACATGCACTACCACTCCCAGCTTATTTATTTATTTATTTATTTATTTATTTATTTATTTATTGTAGAGACAAGGTCTCACCGAGTTGCCCGGGCTGGTCTCCATCCCCTGAGCTCAGGCAGTCCTCTTACTTCAGCCTTCTAAAGGGTTGGGATTATAGGCTTCAGTCACCACACCTAGCCCCATCACCTGTTTTAAGCCCTTGAATAAGGCTTGCTATGCAATGAACAGAATGAACAACATGCTGAAGGTATTTAACTTCATAAGAAAATAAACTCTTTGAAATGAATTTAGACTTACAGACACACCAAGAGTGAGCATGTTTGTCAGCTCCCACACACAACATGCTTCCTTATGCCTCTGTGCTATTGTGGAATTTTCCAGACATTTTGTGTTCTGTTCACATATGTGACCTGGTATGGAATGTATATACCCAGATTCCAGAAAGTATCTAAAGCCATAACACTTGTCATTGATATTCAGGAAATATTTGCACAATCCTTTTTTTCCTCAAAAGGTTATACTCTCACACCAAGGTTCATTGACATGGATGTTGGGTTATTAATTAATGTAAGCATTTTACATAGACAGGCACTCTTTTAGTATCTTTTTCCCAAGGGAAAGCATTCTTCACTATTTTGAATACACTTTAAACAAAATATCCATTAACGTAAGTACAGTATGTTTCACTGCCACAGTACCTTTGCACATGCTGTAAGCCTGCCTAGAGTGCCCATCCCAATCAAACTCCAATTCAACTCCCACATTTCTTCCAGAAACTTTCTCTGGCCCTTGCTTCTTCTTCCACCAAGCCAGACTGTGTCTTCTCTGTGCACCATTAGTATCATATACACTCAGATTGTGGCACGTATGGCATCTAAATGTAATTGTATACAAATTTACTTTTCCACTTGTCTTTCTTTAAATCAGTTTTTCAGTTTAAAAAACACAAAATCTCACTCATCTTTTAGCACCGAATACATGAATAGCAGTGAATTGTTATCCCCGGAAGCAGGGCTAGAAGAATATCAGCATGTTACTCATTTCTCTAGTCTTGAAAACTCTACACCTGAAATAAATGTCCCATAACTGATATTTCTCATTAAACCTGATTGTTTGTGACTCCCAATGGGTATGAATGGGTGAGATTTCACTACAGAACCTTTGACTTGCCCTGTGTGTCGATCACGTCCCTACATAGTAAGAATGCTAGCTAATTAGTGACCATTGTGGGGCCAGGGCAGGCAGTCAGGACGCAGGTTCTTGGACAGCTGACTTACACCAGGATGATCAGTTTGTCCTGGTTGCTCACAGCTGAAATTCAGCTCATGGACAGAATGGGCAAGTATTATTTCCCTCCTGTTAACATAAACCCTCATAACAGAGTACATCAGAGAAAAACCTCCCTCCCCCTCCGAGTTGTCAGAGACATTCTTAGCCAAACCTGTTAATGACTCAGGAGGGGCATTTGGAAATTTAAAAGCTCTTATTGAACATGCTTCCCTCTCCCCCTGCCCCCCATCCTCCTTCCCAGTCTCACAAGACATCGTTATTTTTAACTCCACACTGCTCCAGCTGCACTTCAGGGAAAGCCAAGCCGAGATAGAGGCGCAGTCTTGTTCCCAGGATGGGAAGCATGGTAGTGAGAAAGGAGGGGCAGGCAGCAGGTGGGGTGTTCCAAACGATTCTCAGAGAACGCAACTGTTACAAAGGTCAAGCAGGACCAGAGGCAGCCCTCGGGCACGGGAAATCATAATGATCAACCCATTTCCCAAACTTGGGGTGCACCAGGGGACACTCCCAGTCCCGACCAAGGAACTCACAAGGATTTAGTATGGCAAGTCTAAGGATACCGGTCGTTTTGCCAACTGGTACTAGAAAAAACTTGATGAGCTCTGACCTAAACAAAACCTCCACGGCAAAGCTAACTGCCCCTCCCTGCTGTGATATACAACTCTTGGTCTGTGTTATTTTAGAACTTTGACACTAAAGGAAGAAAATAAGTCCAAAGGAAGCTAAGTTGTTTGGGGATTTCTTTTTCTCTTTACGGCTCTTCTTATTACCAGTTTTAACCTCATTTCACCCAAATAAATGTACCTGGTTCCCTCTCATTCTCTTTCTAGCAAGCAGAAATGATTCTGATTGTCAAACTTTCCTAAAGTTACCCCAAATTATCCTGTGACTGGCACCCCTGAGGTTGTGCACTGGGAAGACCAGCTTGAATAAAATCAAGAAAGCCCTCTGAGCCTTTCCCTTCCCTGGTTTGGTATTTTAGTCATTTTCCTATGGGCACAGCTAACATGGGTCCTATTGTTCCACCAGTCTTGAAAGATCACATTTCTCGTATCAGACTAAAAGTATGTTCGATTTGCATTGTTCTTGTTTAATTGTTTTATTTCTGATGTATCCCTTGGGTTCCCAACATAAAACAGATAATAGCACACTCAGAGTGGACATTTCAGGTCAGGTGTGGTCACTCACACCTGGAATCCCAGCACTTTTGGAGGCTGAGGCAGGAGGATCACTTGAGCCCAGGAATTCAAGACCAGCCCGGGCAACATAGCAAAACCTCATCTCTACAAAAAAATCAGAAAATTAGCCAGGCATGATGGCGCACACCTGTAGTCCCAGCTACTTGGGAGGTTAAGGTAGAAGGATTGGCTGAGCCCAGGAGGTCAAGGTGGTGATGAGCCATGATCGTGCCACTGCACTGCAGCCTGGGCGACAGAGTAAGACCTTGACTCAAAAAAATAAAAGGCAGCTCAAACAAGTTTCTTTGCAAAAGTGTAGGAGAACGATAAGGGGCACTGCCGCAACCCAGGGTGAGGAGCAACAGAGAGGAGGGAGTGGTTGCAAACCAGGGTGAAGAGGGTCTTATGGAGAAGGTTGCCATGCATTCATCGTCAAGGGCAAACAACATCCGGTCAAGAGACACAGCCAGCCTGAAGTGACCTTGAACAGCAGGGACATAAATCCTCCGGCTTCATTTTCTTCCCCCTCTCTCCGTTCCTCTATCCCCACCCGCTGGGGCTTTCCATTGGCTCCCATCAGTGACCACACAGGTTTGCCTCCCAGGGAAGAAAGCAGGGCAGAGAAGCAGAGAGCATGCATCTGAGGAAACAAATAGAAGGTAATCAGCCCAAAATAAAAGTTTTATTTAAAAAATAAAATAAAATTTAACACTTTATTTCACTTAAAGCAACTACACATTTGCTGTTTGAATTCTTCAATTTCCAGTGCCTTCCAGGAACAATGTCAGGTTCTTCAAATCCTCGATATGCTTCTTGTTAAAAATCAATGAGAAATGTAAATTCCTGATTTTTTCTCCTTGTGTAACTCCTTTGTTTTTACTGACACATTTTCCATACTTTGTTCAAAGAAGTAAAAATACAAAACGGTTGAAATCTAAAAATACCAGAGCAAAGCTTTGATAGTCACATAGCCAAGCATAACATACTTAAGAGAAACGATAATTCTCCTGCTTTCCCATCTTTCCACACACATATATTGAACAACTGCTATGGCCCCTGTAAGCTGTGATGTACTGAAGTGCAAAGATAAGTGTAAATAAACAAATCTTATCTAGGTTGACTTATCAAAAAAATGGTTAGTTTTAGTTAGTTCACTTTTGTTTGTGTTTGGCTCTCAAAGGGTAGTCAAGAGGGTAGTGGTAGCTTCAGCTTTGGCCTGACTTGGGAGTGCACTAATGTTTCTCTCAGCTCTGCCTCCTCACAATGTTTGTGTGTTTCCTCAAGAAGGTTCTCCTTTTGGTAGGGGAAGGTGATAGGAATCTAAATCTCACACCCCCACACCCAGGAGAGAAGCAAACCACAGTGCAGTTTCAGGCTCTCCTTGATAGGACAGGCTTAAATCACTCCTGAGTCAATCACCAGAGCCAGGAAAATGGGCTCTAACTTAAGTCAATAAGAGCTATTATTTGAGTTGAATGTGGGATAGTGGAGGAGAGACAGATCCCCAGGAGACAATCTGAGAGCTGTTGGTTAAAGAAAGGGGGAATAAATGCCAAGGAAGCAACCATCACAAGATAAAGACACATGCAAATGTTCAAGTAGCCAAAAAGAGAACACAAACTCCCCAGATAGGATGAATGACATTTTACCTGATTCTTGAAGGTGGAATAGGATAGGATGGTGCAAAGAAATGCAATAAAATGGAGAAGGTGATCTTGGCAAATGAAACAGAACACAAGTGCACCGAGGCATGGAAGAGCATGGCTTGTACTAGGAACAACGGGACCTTCAATGTGGCTGGATCACTGGGCCTAGGGAAAGTTCCAGACAGCAAAGATGGTTGAGACCACCTGAGATCTTATCCCCAAAGGCATTAAAGCATTTGGTCATGGGAGTGATGAGGTCAGATCCATATTTTAAAAGACAATGTGGAACACATAATGTAAGGAAGGTGGCTTGAATGAGGGCTGAGTCTAAAAAGTAAGGGTCCTCTTAAAAGGCCACTGAATTCAGAGACAAGAGATGATATCTAAGTGCAGAGGAAGGAGCAAGTATCTGGGGGAGAAAGTTAGGTGTTAGGATCAGTTAGACTACTTGACAACTAAATCATAATGAGGAGAAAAGAGATTAAAATGACTCTGAGTTTCCCTGCATGCTAACAAGAATGGTCCATCTCATGCCAGGTGTTCCTATTCATCCTCATATTGTTCATGCAAATTAATTTTTTATGTTTATTAACACCATCAAATTCTATTAAATCTGAAGCTTCCACTGGCTTAATTTATGTGTGCAAAGCAAAGTGAAACAGTGAAATAACTGCAGATGAAATTCAATCCACAAAGTATTTTATCTTCAATTAAAATAGTATAACCAAAAATGTATGCTAAGGTGGATTTTTAAATACTTTTTATTTTCTGAGTAACTGAGTGATGGACACAAATATAAAACCAATATAGCTCAATCTACAAAAATTAAATTCAAGAAATGAGCCTTGGAATTTTGCCTTCTCCTTGAAACTGTTCCTTCTAAGAATCTCTTGTTTATCCCAGAGTTTTGGCAAAGAGAAGAGTTAGAAGTCTTTTTTATGATTATCATTTCAAGTAACTTACAAAACTTACTTAAATATACAATTATCATTTGCCTATCCATTTGCAAGATATGTAATTTTGATGTACATATTGACTATTTCAAGGAAATGTTTTATCTTTTGTCTGAATACCACAATTTAAAGACCTTAGAATATCCAATGACATATGTTAGAAGACCATCAACCTACCTGCCCAACTTAGCTTGCCCCTTATTTTTACTCAAATGGATAGGGGTGGAAAATTTATGTCAGCTCTAGACAGAGGGGAGTGTGCCTTCTATATGCTAATAACTATGAAAATACCAGTAAGATCAGATTTTATAGCACCTTCCAAACACTGTCATGACCTAAAAAGGAAACGCCCATCTGGGAAGTAAGTGAATGGAACCCTGAGCCAAACCTCTACAAGTGGCAGGAGCTGGAGACAAGGGAAGGCCATGCAGCAATCAGTAAGAGAGCAAATTTCAGCACATCACTGCCTGAAAGTAGGTGGCTCCTAATAATACAGTAAATGGGAAGTTTAGAAAGTTAGAAGTGGGGAGAGCCAGATGGCAGACTGGAGACATCAGACTACCACTCTCAGCAAGAGAACGTAAAAGGGGGATTGAAGCTGGGTCTTTGGAGATCTGCCTGGAAATCCATACTGAGGATTATAGAATGCACACCTGGGGAAACAGAGAATAGTCGACTCCAAGCCCCAACTACCCCCAGAATCAATCTCAACACAAGAATAGGAGAGAGTCCTTGGTGAAGGAAGTGGTAAGTGGACAGGAGAAATTTTACACACCTCCTACAAACCCTGCAGTCCTCATCAAGGAAAGACAATGTAGGCTCTCTCTCTGAATCCCCTCCTGTACTGGTCAGGCACAGAAAGCTGCCCGGAGGACTCCAATTCCGGAGATTCCCAGCACTGGCAACCATCAATCCTCCCAAATGGAGAAGCCCTGCTGGACACAAACTTCAGGGATGGTCTGTGCCTCATGGGTGCTCTGTCCTCCCTTTCTCTTCAGTCCTCAGCCATGGTAACACACTCGCTTTGGGAAGTTTCTCCAATAGCACTGGCACCTATCTTTGTCCTAGTTTTGGGCTGTAAATGAGAGTTGCCCTCAGGATGCTGCCATTACTCCCTTGCCCCTCCCATGGAGCAGGGAGGGAACCAGAAGCAGAGTACCTCGAGACTCCTGGAAAGTCAGGACTCCAGGTGCCCAGGTGAAACAAGGCTGTCTGACCATCACCTGTTTACATTTCAGTCACTGAGCCCTGGTATGTCCCCCAGCTATGGGTAGCATGGCAGTGCTGGCCCCACCCACTTGTGGACTGAGGGAGAAACACCCACCAGGTCTCCTCTGGCAAGACTGACCCTTGCCTTCTACTCTTGTGCCAGAGGAGTGCACTCACTTAGATGGGAGGAGGCTGCTTTACCTCTACATGAACACCTGTGCTGGAGTTGAGGGGGCCCTCCTGGCTGCCTACCAACCCTGTGGACATGACATGTGGGCTAGGGAGGCAGGATCCAGAGCACCAGGCCAGCCAGAGTCCCTGGTCATTGTGCCTGAGGAGGGAAAAAGCATCCTATCTGGAAGAAAGGACCTCTCCTTCCCCCACCACACTGTGCCAGTGAAGCAATGCCAGCCAGTTTTCTCCCAGGTCACCTTCCTCATTGCCACCTCTGCCCCTTCCACAGGAAGACCAGAAGAGGGAGGTCAAGTAAGAAAACAACACTATAATAGTAACTTTAACAGATAAAAATACAAAACAATAAAGTAAAAACAGAAGAGACTGCCCTTACAGATGAGAAAGAACTATCAAAAAACCTCAGCAAACTCCAAAGCCAAAATGATTAGACACCTACAAAGGGTTCTCTCAGATCCCAAGTAATGGAACCTATTCCAAATGACCTGTCCCTGATGACAGACATTAAATGCAGGTTATGGTGGCAAATTCAACAAAATTCAAGATAAAATGGCCATGAAAAAGTACAGAAAGTAAAAGTGACCTGGCTATCCTATGAGAGTCAAACTAAATTTCTGGAACTGAAGAATTCTCTCCTAGAACTTCAAAACACTATAACAAGCCTTAACAGCCTAATCAACCAGGCAAAGGAAATAATCTCAGAACTTGAAGAGCAAACTATTGAATTAACCCAATTTGATAAAAATAAACAGAAAAGAATTAGGAAAAATGAACAAAGCCTACAAGAGTTCTGGGATTCTGTAAAGATATCAAATCTACAGCTGATTGGCATTGCTGAAAGAGAAAGAGAAACTGAGAACATCCTGGAACAAGTGTTTTAAGATGTTATTCAAAAAGTGTACCCTATCTCTCTAGATAGCTGGCCATGCAGACATAAGAAATTCAAAGAATGCCTGCAAGGTATTATACAAGAAGACCAGCCCCAAGGCACATGATAAGCTTTCCAAAGTGAGCATGAGAGAAAAAATCCTAAAGGCAGCTAGAGAAAAGGGACAGACCACTTGCCAAGGGAAACACATCATATTAGCAGACATATCAGCAGAAACCTTACAGGCAGAAGGGACTGGAGCCCCATTCTTAAAGAAAAAGCAAATCCAGCCAAGAATTTCTTATCCCATCAAACTAAGCCTCATCAGTGAAGGAGAATTAAAATCCTTCACAGCAAGCAATCCCTAGAGAATGTGCTACCTCCAGAACAGCATTCAGGAGATACATTTAAAAGTTCTAAACACAGAAACAAAAGAATAATATTAGCCATTACAAAAGCATAGGTAAGTAGAGATTACAGACCACACAAATCAACCACAAAACCTAGCACATAAAGCAACCTCTTAGCAACAATATGACAGGAACTAACCCACACATATAACTTAAATGTTAAGACTGAATGTGCCACTCAAAAGGAATAGAGTGGAAAATTGAATAAAGAAGCATGATCCATTCTTCTACTGTCATCAAGAAACCCATCTTATTGCAAATGACACCCACAGACTCAAGGTAAAGGGTTGGAGAAAGATAATCAATGCAATTGGAAAACAAAAAAGAGAGGAAGTAGCAAGTCTTATATCAGTTTAAAACAAACTTTAGAACAAAACAAGTTAAAAAGGACCATGAAGGGCACTACATAATGGTAAAGGGCCCAATTCATCAGAAAGAACTATCTGTCTTGAATGTATTTGCAGCCAATATAGGAACACCCAGATTTATAAAACAACTGTTAATTAATCTAAAAGAAGACATAGACAGCTTTGCAATAAGGGTGAGATACTTCAATACCCTACTAACAGCTTTAGACAAATCATTGAGGTAGAAAACTGGCAAAGAAATCTGGAACCTAAACTCTACACTAGACCAATTAAATCTAATAGACATCTACAGAACATTTAACTCAACAACCACAGAATATACTTTCTTCTTATTAGCACATAAAACATACTCTAAGATCAACCACATGCTTGGCCATAAATGAACCATGAACAAATTTCAAAAAGTCAAAATCATACTAAGCATCTTCTCAGACCACAACAGAATATAAATAAATATCATCACCAACAGCAACCCTCAAAAACACACAAATACATGAAAACTAAACAACATGTTCCTGAATGACTTTTGGGTTAACAAAGAAATCAAGACAGAAATAAAAAGATTCCCAGAACAAACTAAAACAAAGCCACAATGCACCAAAACCTCTGGGATATCATGAAATCAGTGCTGAGAGGGAATTTTATAGCATTGTATGCACACATCAAGACAATAGAGAGGCCAGATGCAGTGCTCACACCTGTAATCCCAGCACTTTGAGAGGCTGGAGAGGATTGCTTAAGTCTAGGAGTTCAAGAACAACCTAGGAAACATAGCAAGACCTCATCTCTACAAAAATAATTAAAAAAAAAAAAATAGCTGGACATGGTGGAGTGCAGCTACTCAGTAGGCTGAGGTGGGAGAATTGCCTGAGTCTAGGAGGTTGAGATTGCAGTGAGCCATGATTGTGCTACAGCACTCCAGCCTCAGTGACAGAGTAAGACTCTGAGGAAGGAAGGAAGGAAGGAAGGAAGGAAGGAAGGAAGGAAGTAAATGTTGCACCCAAGGCAACTGGTAATATAGGAACATTCAATCCAAAAACTAGAAGGATAGAAATAAAATAAAAATGAAGTGAAATAAAGACCACCAAAACATGCAAAGGGTCAAGCCAAAAAGCTGGTTCTTTAAAAGAATAAATAAGATTGACAGATCCCTGACAAGATGAACAAAAAAAGAGAGAGAAAGAGAGAAATTGAATAAAGATCACCAGAAACAAAAAAGACAATGCTACAACCAACCCTGAAGAAATACAAATGATTATGAGACATTGCTACAAATATATGTATATGTGTAAGCTAGAAAACAGGGGAAATGGGTAAATTACTGGCAACACACAACCTCCCAAGATTGAAACAGGAAGCAATTGAAACCCTAAACAGACAATTAACAAGCCAAGAAATTGATTCATTTATAAGAAATCTCACTGCTGAAAAAAAGTCCTAGGCCTGGTGGTTTCTTAGATGAATTCTATCAGATGTACAAGAAAGAATTGGTCCCAATTCTACTGAAAGTATTCCAAGCAATCAAGAAGGAAGGAATCCTTCCTAGCTCATCTATAAAGCCAATATTATCTTGATATTCCAAAATGGTAAATACTCAACAAAGAAAGAAAACTAGAGGCCAATTTTCCTGATGAACATAGATGCAAAAATTATCAACAAGACACTAACAAATCTCATTCAACAGCCCATTACAAGGATCATTCATCATGACCAGGTGGGCTTTATTTCAGGAATGCAAGACTGGTACAACATACACAAATCAATAAATGTAATCCACCAAATAAACAGATGTAAAGATCAAGAGTCACATGACTATCTCAATAGATACAGAAAAAACATTTGATAAAATTCAACATCCCTTCTTGATTTAAAAAAAAAAAAACCTCAAACACCTAGACATCAAAGGAGCATTCCTAAAAATTATAAGAGCCAACTATGACAAACTGCAGCCAACATCATACTTAATGAGCAGAAGCTGGAAGCATTTCCCCTAAGAACTAGAATAAGACAAGGATTTCCACTCTTACCACTCCTATTTAACATAGTACTAAAAGTCCTAACCAGAGGAATTCAGCAATAGAAAGAAATTAGAGATATCCAAAGGGGAAATTAAATTATCTCTCTTTGCAGATGATATAATTATATACCTACATGACTTCAGTAAAGTTGCAGAACACAAAATCAATATGCAAAATTGATCTGCATTTCTATACATCAACTATAAGCAGGCTAGGGACCAAATTAAAAACACAATTCCATTCACAATTGCCCTAATAAAATACCTCAGTATTCATCTAACCAAAGAAATTAAATATCTTTATAATGAGAACTATAAAACACTTCTCAGAGAAGTCAGATATGACACAAACAAATAGAAGAACATCTCATGCTCATGGATTGGAATAATATCGTCAAGACATCTGTACTAACCAAAGCAATCTACAGACTCAACACAATCTCTATCAAACTACCAGCAAGATTTTTCACAGAGCTAGAAAAGACAATACTTAAATTCATATGGAAACAAAATAAGAGCCTAAATAGTCAAAACAAACTTCATCAAAAAGAACAAAGCTAGCGACATCACACTCCCAGACTTCAAACTTTAATACAAGACTACAGTAACCAAAACAGAATGGTGCTAGTACAAAAATAGAAATATAGGCCAATGGAACAGGATGGAGATCCTGGAAATAAAACCATGGACCCTCAATCAACTCATCTTTGATAAAGCCAATAAAAACAAACATTGGGGAAAGGAAAGCTTATTTAGCAAATGGTGCTGGGGAAACTGGCTAACCATATGCAGAAGAATGAAACTAGACTTCTATCTATAACCACATACAAAAATTATCTCAAAATGGACAAAGGACTAAACTGTATGAATCTTAGAAGAAAACTTAGGGGACACCCTCCTAGACATTGGAGTAGGCAATGAATTCATGGCCTAGAAGCAAATGCAGCAAAAGGTAAGATTGACAAATGGGATCTCATCAAACTAAAAAGTTCTGGACAGCAAAAGAAACTATCAAGAGAGTAGAGACAACCCACAGAATGGGAAAAAATTATTTGCAAGCTATGCATCTGACAAAAGCCTAACATCCAGGATCTACAAGGAACTCAGACAAATTGATGGGTAAAAAACAAACAACCCCTTTAAAAAGTGGACAAAGGACATGAACATACACTTCTCAAAGGAAGACATTTAAGTAGCCAAAAAAAAAGAAAGAAAAAATGCTCAACCTCACTAATCATCAGAAAAATTCAAATCAAAACTACAGTGAGATATCACCTAAAACCAGTAAGGATGGCTAACTAAAAAGTCAAAAAATAATAGATGTTGGTGTAGCTGCAGAGAAAAGGAAGTGCTTTTACATTGTGGGTTGGAATGTAAGCTAGTTCAGTCTTGTGGAAAGCAGTGTTGCGTTTTCTCAAAGAACTATAAATCAAGTTTCCATATGACCCAGCAATCCTACTGCTGAGAATATACCCAGATAAACATAAATAGCTCTACCGGAAAGACACCTGCACATGCATGTTTATTGTAGCACTATTCACTATAGTAAAAAAATGGAAACAACACAGATGCCCATTGAAAGTGGACTGGATAGGCCATTGCCTTGCTAAGCTATGGTATGGCCCTGTGCTCTTTAAGCTATGGCCAGGCCATGTTTTCTTATGCTTTGACCCCCTCCCCTACCTTGGGAAGGTGAATTGCCTCTTTCTCTCTCTCTCACTCTCTAATTTACTTTCTAAATAAACTGTATATTCTTATTCTTTTTTAAATTTTTATTATAAAGATGTGGGGTGCAATTTAGGGTTAGGTATATAAATATTGATCATTCAGGTACCCTTGTTGATGAGGTATGCCCCTCCCTCCCCTAGCTAATCTAAATAAATAAATAAATAAATCTTCCCCTTTTCTGGAAAAAAAGAAAAAAAAGAAAGTGGACTGGATAAAGAAAATGTGATACATATACTTGATGAAATATTATGCTGCCATAAAGAAGAACAAAATTATGTCCTTTGCAGAAACATGGATGGTGCTGGAAACCATCATACTAAGTGTAGTATCACAGAAACAAAAAACTGAATATTGCATTTTCCCACTCATAAGCAGGCCCTGGTCACTGGTCATGTGAGCACAAAGGTGAGAATAACATACACTGGGCACTATTAAAGGCGGGATTGAGGAAGGGAGGAAAGAGGGGAGAGAGGGAGGGATAAGGGGCACATAACTACAGGCTAGGTACCAGGTCCGCTATCAGAGGAAGACAGACCTGCCAGAGGGGAAGACAGGGCTGCCAAATCTCACCTGCATACAATTTATTATATAGTAAATCCTTACATGAACACTACAGCTCTAAATTTTAAAAATAAATAAATATAAATAAAATTTTTTAAAAATTCTTAAAACTCAACACTAAAACAAACAAACAAAATGTGATAAAAAATGGACAAAAGATATGAACAGACACCTCACCAAAGAAGAGATATAGAGGGCAAGTAAGTATATGAAAAGATGTTCAACATCATATGCTATTAGGGAATTCCAGATCATAACAACAATGAGATACCACTATACACTTCTTAAAATGACCAAAATCCAAAACACTGACAATGTCAAATGCTGGTGAGGATGTAAAGCAACAGAAACTCTCATTCATAGCTGGTGGGAAGCTGATGGGTACTGCCACAATTGGAAAGCAATTTGACAATTTCTTACAAAACTAAGCATTCTCCTACCATATAATTCAGTAATCAAACTCCTTTGTATTTAGTCAAATAAATTATAAGCGTGTCCACACAAAAACCTGCATGTGGGTTATAGTGGCTTTATTTTTCATTTCCAAAACATTGAAGAAATCAAGATGTCCTTCATTAGGTGAATGAATAAATAAATGGTACATCCAGATAATGAGATATTATTCAGTGCCAAAAAGAAATAAGCTAGCAAACCATAAAAAGACATGAAAGAAGCTTAAATATGGATTACTAAGTGAAAGAAGTCAATCTTAAAAGACTACATATTGGCCAGGCATGGTGGCTTATGCCTGTAATCCTAGCACCTTGGGGGCCAAGATCAGAGGATTGCTTGAGGAGTTGAGACTAGCCTGGGCAACATAGTGAGACCCTGTCTCTACAAAAAATAAATAATTAATTAATTAATTAAATAGCTGGGCATGGTTGTGCATGTCTGTAGTTCTAGCTACTTGGGAAGCTGAGGCAAGAGGATTGCTTGAGCCCAGTTCAAGGCTGCAGTGAGTCGTGATTGTGTCATTGTACTCCAGCCTTGGTAACAGAGTTAGACCCTGTCTCAAAACAAACAAATTTCATACTGTATGATTGTAACCATATGACATTCTGGAAAAGGCAAACCTATGGAGACAATAAAAAAAGATTAGAGGTTGCTAGGTGCTAAAGAATAGGGAAGGGTATATAGATGGGATGCAGAAGATTTTTAGAGCACTGAAACTATTTTGTATGATACTACAATGGTCATTATGCATTTAAAAATGTATACATATATATGCCATTATACTTTTTTTAAAAAAAAAAAGCCATGGAGTGTACAACACCAAAAATGAACCTAATGTGAACTATGGACTTTGGGTGATAATGATGTGTCAGTGTATATTCATTGGTTGAAACAAATTTATTATTCTTGAACTAGATGTGGATAGTGAAGAGCTTGTGTTTGGGAGGGGCCCTCTGGGAGTATATGGAAACTTTCTGTGCTTGCTGCCTAATTTTGCTATGAACCTAGAGCTGCTCTAAAAACAATTAATTTATTAATGCAAAAGTAATGAAAAGAGCATGCACGATGTAAGTGAGCTGCTGGATAAATTCAGGTAACCCAATACAAACAGTTAAAATCCCTGAAGAAGAAAGAAGGTGGAAAGAAAAATATTTGGAAAAATAATAGAATGACTAAACATTTCAACTTGATGAGCAATATAAATCCAGTTTCAAGAAGATCAATGATCTCCAAACACAAGAAACTTAAAGCTATGCCAAGGCACATAAAAATCAAATAACTTAGCATCAGTGCTAAAGAGAAAATGTTTAAAATGATTCCAAAGGAAAAAAAAGTATTATATTCAAAGGCACAAACAAGAATGACAATAGACTTTTTGTGAGAAACAATGCAAGCCAGAAGACAATGGAGGTACTGAAGGAAAGTTCTCCAATATATAATTTTATATAAAGTGAAAATTTCTTTTAAAAGCAAAGTAAGAATAACAGCTATTTCAGCTATAAAGAAGCTAAAATAATTCCTCATGATCAGATCTGTACCACTAGAATGCTAAAAAAAGTATTTCCAGCTGTAGGTTAATGGAAATGTAATGGAAATGTAGAAAAAACAGCAACAGCAAATAAAAACCCAGTTCTCCATAAAGGAATGGCAAGCATCAGAAGTGGTAACTATTTTGGTTGTCTACAGGTAAATAGAAAGATTTTTCTTGGTATTTAAATTTCTTTAAAAGATAATTGGTTAAAATAAAAGTAATAGTTATGTATTATGGGTTCTATAATATAGAGAGAGGTAAACATATAACAATTGTACAAAGGCTAGAAAGTGGGAAACAAAAGTATACTTTTATGATTTTTATGCTATATCTTAAGCAATGTAATATCACTTGAAGGTTGGTAATAACAAATTAAAGATATATAGATGCTCCTCATGATGGGGCTATATCCCAATAAATCTACTGTAAGTTGAAAATATTGTAAGTTGAAAGTACATTAAGTACTCCTATCCTACCAAACATCATATTTAGCCTAAACTAACTTAACCATGCTCAGAACATTTACATTAGCCTACAGCTGGACAAAATCATCTAACATAAAGCATATTTTATAACTAAATTTTTAATATCTCAAGCAATGTATTGAATGTTATACTGAAAGTGAAAAACAGAATGGTTGTATGAGTATTCAGAATACAGTTTCTACTGAATGCACATTACTTTCACACCATCATAAATTGAAAAGTCATAAGTCAAACCACTGTAAGTCAGGGACCAATTGTACACTAAACATCCTAATGCAACCACTAAAATAACAAAACAAAGTTATAACTGACAAACCAAAAAATGAGAAAAAATAGAATCATTAAAAAATAGCCAGGCATGGTGACTCACACTTATAATCTCAGCCTTTTGGGAGACAGAGATGAGAAGGTTGTTTGAGCCCAGGGGTTCAAGACTATTCTGGCCTCTACAATAAATAAAAAAATTAGCCAGGTATGGCAGCACACACATGTAGTTCCAGTTACTTGCAAGGCTGAAACAGAAGGATTGCCTGAACCCAGTCGGTCTAGGCTGTAACAGCCATGAGTATGCCACTGTACTTCAGCCTGGGTGACAGATTGAGACTCCAACTCAAATCATCAATCATCATTATTATCATCTTCCTCATCCAAAAAAAAAAAAAACAGAAAAAAAAGTAAAAGGAACAAAGAACAAACAGCAAATAGAAAATAAATACAATGGTGGTAGATTTAAATCTAGCTATATTAATAATAATATTAAGTGCAAATGGTCTAAATAACCCAAGTTAAAATGCAGAGATTGTCAGAAAGAATAAAAAAGCAAGACTCAATTGTATACCACCTATAAAAGACCTACTTTAAATATAAAGGTGCAAAGAAATCAAAACTAGAAATATTGAAAAAGATATACTGTCACAATACAAATCCAAAGACTGACTGTATTTATACAGTAAGTCCCCTACATACAAACAATTTCCATTCTGAGAGTGCATTTGTTAAGTCCAACAAGGTTAGCCTAGGTTCCCAACTAACACAATTGTCTATATAGTACAGTAACAGATTTATAACACACTACTGTCCTACTGTACTCTATGCAGTACTGTCAAGTACAAAAAAGCACGACCACTTTTAGAGGATACACGCATATGACAGTGAATGCCAGAAACATATACTAACTTACAAGATTGGACATGCAAATGCTCATTTGCATCTTTGAAAGTATGCAACTTGAAGGTTCATATACAGGGGACTTACTGTATCACAAAAAGTCACTTTCCAAAAAAAACCCCCAAAAATATTACTAGGGTTTAGAAGCTCAATTCATATTGATGAAAGAGTCAGTTCATTATAATACATAACATATCTAATTATTTATTTACTTAATAACAGAGATTCAAAATGCATGGAGCAAAAGCTGATATAACTGCAAAAAGAAAAAAAAATTCACCATTACATTTGGAAAACTTAACCGCCTCTTTTAATAATTAATAAAACAAAGAGACAGAAAATCAATAATGATATAAAAGACCTGAACAGTACTAGCAACTAATCTGTCATAATTGATATTTATAGAAAAGTCTACCTAACAACAGCAAAACACACATTCTTTTCAAGTGTTCAAGGAACATTCACCAAGAGATCATATTCTGAGCTATAAAAAAAAAACTCAGTAAATCTCTACAAATTCAAATCATAGAAAATATATTCTCTAATTCCCTTGGAATTAAATTAAAATTTAGTAACAAGATCTCTGGGAAATGCTACGAGTTGTACAAGAATGTCAATGGCAACTTGAAACTACCCAATATCCATCAAAAGGTGAGTAAATAAACTCAAACTGTTGAGTGAAATTCAAGCCCCAAGGCAGGAACAACATCGCTGTTCCATAAAGCAAATTGGTCCTAGTGTGGGAAGTCAGTTTCTTTGCCAGGATTGAAAGATTAGGTTCCCTAGTGACCACTCACAAAATTTGAAAGTGCTGACATTTGAAAGCCATGGAACTCTTGTGAGGCTTCCATGTGGGCAAAGCAAACTCTGTTTGACAAGCTGTTGCCCTGAGGCCTTTTGTACTTGTTTCTTGATCTGATGTTTCTCTGACAAGGGCAGAAATCCTCAAATTATGAGCTTCTGCATTTTGAAGGAGGTGTGTCTTTATATTACCTCTCTACCTTGTTTTGATTATTAAGAGCCATCCTTAAAATGCTTTCCTAGTTCCTAGGTGTCACCTTATTTAGTTTCACCTTATTTTCACCACAGCCTTGTGAAGTCAGTAGGGCTGGTGTCATTGTCCTTATTTTGCAGAGGAGGAGTCAGGCTCAGGAGGCTTAGTGATTTGCCCTTTGCCTCACAATAAGCTGAAAGAGACCTAATAATTCGATGAATACCAGCTATTTACTTTTTTGAATATGTGTTTGTACTTTATAAGTGACTGGCTGAATTTAAAAATGACCTAAACTGATTCTATTTTTTCTGCTTTTTGAAGCTTCTGCATCTTTGAATTGTCATAAGGAACATCCCAACTTCAATAAATGGAGAATAAAATTATATTTAGAGCTAGATATTTTTTGTTTGACACAAAATAAGAAAAAAAAACCATGCACATACACAGAACCTACTGGTCCTAGAGTAAGGAAATGAAAGATGGGAATCGCAAATCCTTTACAGCTACACAGAGGTAGGAACTTGAGGAGGAGATAGAAAGAAACAAGTCTTTCAAATAAATACTCTAGTAATTTTTCTGGGAAATACCAGCAAAGGGATGTAAGGAGGGTGAAGTGGTGAATTTCACAAAACTCCCAGGACTGAAGCTTTCCATTAATGATTCCACACAACTCACATGCTAATTTCAATTGAACTTCTTTAGTATATTGCACATATTTTCCTGAAATAAATATTTTAGAAGTATTCATTGTTTTGGTTTTAATCATCACTTTTGGTTGAATATTTGATCAAATGCTATACCTGTCAAAAAGGTCTTCAATTCAGCATTGGTATCAGAATCCAGAAGAAATTTGGTTGGTGACTTATTTGGTAAAAAACAAACAAACAGCCGGGCTTGGTGGCTCAGCCTGTAATCCCGAGCCTTTGGGAGGCTGAGGTGAGTGGATTACCTGAGCCCACGGGTTCGAGACCTGCCTGGGCAGCGAGACCTCATCTCTACAATAAATCAAAAAATCAGCTGGGCATGGTAGCGTATGCCTATAATTCCGGCTACTTGGAAGGCTGAGGCGGAAGGATCGCCGGAGACCAGCAGGTCGAGGTTGCAGTGGCCGGAAGTGGCCACTGCACTCCAGTCTGGGCGACCGAGTGAGACTCCAACTCAAAAAACAAACAAACAAACAAACAAACAAACACATAACAGTGTTTCCCTCACCCCATCCCAACAAAGTGATCTTAGTGCACATTCACTTGGTTTACTAAGGGTCCAATATTGCCTGTACATTTTTGGAGACAGACATTTTCTAGTCTGTCCTGAAAAATATAATGCATGAGATATTGTGAAATGTTAACAATTGGCTTAAAACAATAAGCTTGTCTTCCTCTGAATTTCATGGCTATATTCATGATGAGAGTACTTAAGATGTAAATGGTTGAAAGACAGAGAATGAAAAATATAGAAGGGGCAAGAGGCCTTCATGATACATGAGCACCAGCTCCAGCATCCCCTCCCCGACACCCTTTTAATGAACACTAGATTTGGTGATACTGTCACCAGAAAGGCCCTGAGGAAACAGTTGGAAAACTCTGACGTTTTTTTAGACCCAATACCAATTGGCACAGTTGCTTAAGAAAACCAGATAGCCTAGATGTCACAAATATCCACGTGACCTCCTTGCCAGATACCAGAGGAACTCCAGACCAATGAAAAACCAGTGTAGACCGGAGAAGTTGACCTACAGTTACCTTTAGCTCATTATAAAACTAAAATTCCAGCCGGGCTCGGTGGCTCAGCCTGTAATCCCGCACCTTTGGGAGGTTGAGGTGAGTGGATTGCCTGAGCCCACGGGTCCAAGACCTGCCTGGGCAGGCAAGACCTCATCTCTACAATAAAATAAAAAAATTAGCCGGGCGTGGTAGCGCGCGCCTGTAATTCCGGCTACTCGGAAAGCTGAGACGGAAGGATCGCTGGAGCCCAGCAGGTCGAGGCTGCGGTGGCCGGGAGCGGCCACTGAACTCCAGTCTGGGCGACCGAGTGAGACTCCAACTCAAAAACAAAAACAAAAACAAAAAACTAAAATTCTATCCTCTCAGAAAAGATTTCCATCACTTTGTGTACATGTGATAGATGAAGAAGCATGTTTGTGAATTCACCTGCATGTCTGGAACTCTACCCTGTACATGTTTATATACCTCTCCCACTCCACACCCAAATCCTGCTCTGGGAGAAGAAGCTTGCTTTAGGACGTGAGCTCCCTTCTCCATTCTTTGGTCATTGAGTAAAATCTGACTGCTTTTCAAATTGGATGCTCTTTCCTTGCTACCAATATAAAGTTGGGGAAGGACACCGTTTACTGGTGACAATGTGACATACTGATCATCACAGCAGTGTTCTATCCTTGGTAGGGAGGACAGAACACTCCTGATCCACAACATATTGTCCTTCTGGGTGTGATAATAAGTGGCTGCTTCCTCACCCCCTCTCTCTGGGATGAGGGAAGGCTTAATTCTCTGAGGTGGCTACCTGAGACAGGTTAACTGGATGACATAGAAATTCAGATGTTTCTGGACTCCTTAGCCCTGTGAGCCCATCAGTGGAGCTCCAATGATTTCACTCTTTACCACAAAGAAGAATCAGTGCACACTCCCAGTCAGAAACTGGCTGAGGATGTGTCAGATAAAGAGATTCATGGAAAAAGAGGGGCATTCAACATGGATTAAGTACCACCAGCACTTTTAGGGAACAGAAGAGCCCCCTCAGGTTTAGGGTTGGAGGGACCCATCTTGGGGCAGGGAAGTTCCCTGTCCCAGAAGGGAGCTTGTCTGCCAACTCCAGCAGCAGCTGCAAGAGGCCCCCACCCACTGGAGTGGATCAGACCCCAGCCCCCGCAGGACCCTCCTACATTGGACAAGGAGTTCTCTAGAAGTGGTCATAACTATCTGCCTGCTTGAGAGATCTGGGTTTCTAGAAAGACAAAGTCAGCAAGGTTAATCTTTACCTAGAGTATGCATTCCTCCAGGACACAGTTTCTATTTTCTCATAATTGTGTTAAGATCTAGGAATAAAACAAAACGGCTTCCCACTCTCGATCTGTCCTTTCATTCCCCATTCCTGCTCTTGGAAATAGTCTTATGATTCTGGGAAATGGGGTGAAGATCAATCTTCTGTAACTACTTCCTGCTTGAGTGGGCCATAGAGATGTCAGCTTTGAACAGGAGGTACATCACAGGAGGGAGCTACATGGGTGGGGAGAAAAAGTAAGGTCAGGAATTGATATAGATAATTTTATGGACTAAAAAGCTAATTTTTAAAGGAAATTGCAGGAAAAATGCAGGACATATGTCCCGCTCCCCCTCTCTTGTTGATGATTGTTTCTCAACTAGGAAAATGGCCCTTGGCCAAGGCCATCTGTGTCCAGTTGAAATGTCCTTGAAGATAGGCACATCTGTGAACTAAAAGCAGTTACTGAGAGTAAACATCTTTGTTTCTGCTTCCTGGCATGTAATGTTATTGCTGTGTCTCACTTCCTTTCCCACTCTAGGGGTATATAATCTCTCCCCACACCTATTGGGGGTGCAGAGAGCTTTGTACCAATGGCTGCCATCAGTTCCCTCCTGTAAATGGTAATAAATCTATATCTTTACCAATCTGTCCTCAGGGTGATTTTTTCAGAATAGGTAAATATTGTACCAGCACCCTCTCTGATTTGGGGATGCTGCAGTACAGAAATACTGAAGGATGGGCTTTAATTTCTTTAAAAAATTTAAAAAGCAAGTTCATCAGATGGGAGTCAAGGAGTCAGGCACAAGAAGGGAACTTGTGAAGAGAGATGAAACGTGGAAGTAACAAGTGAAACAGAACTGACGAGTCCAGGAAAAGGACCATCAGTTAGTGGCAAGGCCCCCACCGAGGCTGGCCATTGGAAATTTGAGGCCCAGAGATGGACAAGATGAGAAGATTTTCCTGCACTGTTTTCAGCAGCTGTTCATACACTGGTGCAGAAAAGAGAATATTTAGATTTCCCAAACTTGAAATTTGCAAGACAAAAACCACAGGGTGAGCGAATGGGGAAGGTATCAGTCCAGAGGTTGCAGGGGTGATCTGTGTGCACTCAGTTGTGAAGACATTCAGAACACACCATCCCAAAATATGCCAGTTTGGCATCTGATGACATGAATTAAAGACACTTCACAAACAGCAGGTGCAAGAATATCACTCTTCTTCTTCTTCTTAAAAATAGGAAATGAGTCCGGGCACGGAGACTCGTGCCTATAATCCCAGCACTTTGGAAAGCCGAGGCAAGAGACTTGCTTGAGCCCAAGAGTTCAAGTCCATCTGGGGCAACATGGTGAGACCTGATCTCTACAAAAATATTTAAAAATTAGCCAGGCTGCCGGGCTCGGTGGCTCAGCCTGTAATCCCACGCTTTGAGAGGCTGAGGTGAGTGGATTGCCTGAGCCCTTAGGTTCGAGACCCACCTGGGCAACTTGGCAAGACCTCATCTCTACAATAAATCAAAAAATCAGCCAGGCGTGGTAGCACATGCCTGTAATTCCGGCTACTCGGAAGGCTGAGGCAGAAGGATTGCCGGAGCACAGCAGGTTGAGGCTGCAGTGGCCGGGAGCGGCCACTGCACTCCAGTCTGGGCGACAGAGTGAGAGTCCAACTCAAAAAAAAAAATTAGCCAGGCATGATAGCACGTGCCTGTACTCCTAGCTACTCGGGAGACTCAGCAGAAGGATCGCTTGAGCCCAAGAAGTTGAGGCTGCAGTGAGCCAAGATCATGCCACTGCACCTCAGCCTGGGTAACAGAGTGACACTCTGACTCAAAAAATAAATAAATAGGAAATGAAACTCCTATGTGAAAGATATGCTCCCTATGCCAGGAGGGAAGGTTGGGAATGAGTAAGGATGGGAAGCTGAGATGGAGGGAATTCTGTACCTCCACCTTGCCACCCAATTAACCACCCTTGCTCAAACTCTGTCTTGTCACATTTTCAAAGTTGACTGCTCTTTGTCCAATATAGTATCTAGGCATTCAACTCTAACTGGGTGGGTCTTCACTTCCTTATAAAAGCTCCCATGCCACATAAAACTTCTCTTAAATAAAATGTGCATGTTTTTCTCCTATCTCTCTGTCTTATGTCACTGTAATTCTCAGGCCCAACTGGAAAACCCTAAAGGGTAGAGGTAAAATTGTGCTTCCCCTACAGTGGGCTAGAGAAGAAAGCGAAGCCCGGGACATTGTTGATAATTTGGAGATGTTGAGTCTGAAGAGAGGCTGTGGGGGGAGTCCGTGGGGGGAGGAGGGGTGTAAGCCTGCAAGTGGGAGCAGGCAAAGCAATATTGGAGCCTGAAGCTGACAAGGTGCTCAGCTCTGAGGACGGACAAGGTCACATGAACCATGGAAGAGCTTTCCTAAAGTGGGTGGAATGTCCATGAAGGTTGCTGAAGACAACTGGAGACCCAGTAGGGAACAGGGGAAAAACCCCTGGACCAGGCTTCAAGAGTCTTGGATTTTCATTTCATCCCTCCCACCCTCTGTCTGTGTGACCTTGAGCTTCGCACTTATCCTCCCCGAGCTTTTGTTTTCTTCTGGAGGTGCTGTAATATTAAATAATATGCGGGAGAATTTCTGCCACACAGTTGGCCTCCATCAACGTGGGAGGCCTGAATCTGGGGCCTCATGTGTCAGACATGAGCCCTGGGGAACATCGGGACCCAGGGATAGGCAGAAAGGTGATCTGGCCAGCATGGGACAGGAAACAGTAGAAGGGAGCTGGGAGGAAGGGAATACATTTTGACAGACTTCGCAGTTTTGCTTAGAGCTGACCTTTCTTCCCTTCAGGTCGGGGGAGACAGAGAGGAGTTACCCTTCGAGATATTTTGGTCTACTAGGCTGCAAAGGCAGACAGGTTTATTTCACTTGATTTATGAAGACTGTTTACCAAATCCGGCCAACTTAGTACTTAGAGACCTGTGTCCTCAAATTCATACCTTTATGCCTGTTCCAGGCACTTCCTCCATGAGTTATCCCTCAGCATCTTCCATCTCCATCACCACAGGCGGCATCTCTTGGGCCTCCAAACACCTTGCTGTGTCTCCCTCCTTAAATAACCTCTCCCCAGACTGCTCCTGCCCTGTGAGCTCCCTTAGTCTCTCTGTACTTCCTCACCAACCATAATCTGACCCAAAACAGAGTTGGACAGAGTACAAGATTCTCTGTGTTTAGAAATAGGAGACTGGAGCTTCTGCAAACTTGTCCAGACAAGGCATAGCAGGGAATAATCACACTGGAAGAAAACAGAATGGGAGATGGTTGCAGAAAGGAGTCAGGAGCATGAAAACAAAAGAAAGAACTTTCTTTCACACCTGTTTCTAAGTTGAGTCATTTCTCTAGGTTGTATAAGCCTTGGGCTGACTTGAATCCTTTGGGAGACAAAAAAAAATCGTGGGTCTATAGATAAAAACATTACCACTTGTATAGTAGTAGTAATAATAATAGCCAACACATAAATAACATTTATTAAATGACACATTTTATTTTATGGCATATATATATGCATATACATTAATTAATTTAAAGCTCACAATAATCCTATAGGATAGGTATAATTATTATCATCATTTTACAGATAAAGGGACAGAGGGTCACCAAAATTTAATAACTTGCTCAAAGTCACATATTTAGTAAAGAGCCTGGCCAAACCCAGGCAATCTGAGTCAACAGTATTTTATAGAGCATTTACATTTATACTTTTTCTCAAGTTAGCCTCATAATGACCTGGGCAGCCCAGGTGGCATGTATAATTATGTTCATTACCACTAACAGGCAAGGAAACCGAGTCCAGGAGAAGAAGTGATTGCCTGAGGTCACACAGTCAGGAAATGACAGAGTCAGGAACCCGGGTTCTCTGCTACAAATTCTTGCCATTTGCAGACAGAGACAAGTAAGAGAAGCTGGCATCTGAAGCTGCTATGGGGACAGTAGGGATCCAGCAAGGGCACAAAGCCAGCCAGACCATTAACTGAGTCCCGGGGGGGCAGCTGAGCATATGCTCAGCCAAGTCAAGTTCAGCACTAAATGGTTCTCTGGTGGCGTGCACATCATGACTGCCACTGTTTTAAATGGTTCATTCGGGATTTCTGGAGTGTCCCTGTTCTTTAAGGCAGTAACAGATTCTCTAATGAGTATGACAATCTCAACAGGGCTCCTGTGTCTGGGTCTTGATAGCATCTCTGTCCTGGATCCTGTGGCCTCCATGACTTTGTCTCTATCTTGGCCTCAATGACTTTGTCTCCCTCTTCATCCTTCAGAACTTTGAAATTTGACTCCCACACCTTCTCAAAAGCCCTCTCCTCCCTGAATGTGGTGCTGCTCTGTCCTGATTCTCTTACCCTGTGTGACCTTGTCTCCCTCCCTGGGTTCTCTGTCCTCTGACTCTACCTCTCATTGTGGGCACTCTTCAAGGCCTTGTTTCTTTTCACTCTGTATACTCTTTCCAGATGGTCTCATCTCTCTCTGTGACTTCCAATATTTTGATATCTTTAAAGCATTCTTTCAATCAATGATTGCAGGATAAAAAATAATAATAACCATATTAGTCTATGGCCATACCACCCTGAACACGCCCAATCTCGTCTGATCTCAGAAACAATCATATGAAAGACTGGAACTAAAATTCTTCTGAAGGATGAAACCATCTTACTTTAGGAAGAAGTTTTATTGGGACACTTGGGTGGGAAAATAAGACCCAGGGAAAATCTGGAAAGAGGAAGCAGACTATAAGGAGGACTAAACTGATTTTCTTAAGAAAATGTGAGGAATTTGGGAAATGAGGGTGAAGGAGGAATGTCTGGCAATGGAGAAGCAGAGATGAGTGGCATGAATGCAGGCTGAGTTGGCAGAAGAGGCTGAGTGATTCTTTAAAAAGAGGGATGTCCCCACATCAATGTCAGGTTATTTGCACTTCTACAGTACAAAACCCTTTAATCTCCCCTGAATTTCAACAAATCCTAGTATTAGCTAAAGACTTTCATGAGCTTGTTCTATGAGCCCTTCTTCCCCAAATAAAAGAAAGGCTGATTCAATACCTGGATAAATGAGATACACAATAGAGGCAGTGCCTGGAAATTTTAGACAATCCACAAACGAAACTACTTTAGTGAGAAGCACCTGGATTCTTAGATAGCTGGTGGAGGGTATTAGATTTGCCATGAGTGAGGAAATAGAGGATTTAAACCCATCTTATAGAGGCCTTAAGAAACAAGATGAGTCTACCTCACATTAATACAATTATAAAATTAATAATGTTGCTTATGGTAAACACATTGAATAATACCAAAAAGGTGAAAGGAGGAATACAAACAGTCTGTAGTCCCACCTCCAAACTGCAGCTATATTAATTTCTAGTGAATAAGTCTCCAGTCAATCTCTTTCCTGGTAAAACTTTTCACATAATCTAATAATCTTTTATAAAGTCCAGTCTCTCTCTCTCTCATATTGTAGAGCCATCTTTCCTGCCTCCTGTTTATTGAATATCAAACTTGACATGTCCTAAATTCAACATCTTTACTCCGCAAAAATCTCCCCACACTTCTACTTCCCTGCCTTTTCCTCTTCAGTTCATGACAAGACCAGCCACTTACTCATCAAGCATTGACACCATCTTTGACTCCTCCTTCCATTTCTTCCCCCACAAGAGATTAATCACTAGGTTCTGAGAGTTAAACTTCTATGGCGTCTCCCTGATTCACTATTTTTATGTCCATACCACCTTATTAGCTCCCTCATTCACACCCTCATCTCTTCATGACTGAACTTCCAGCCAAGCCTCCAAGATGGCATCCTTGTTTGTGTTCTGTAGTCTTTCTAGCCAAACCAACCTGTTACTGCTTGATTGTCCCCAAGGAGAACTTTATCAACTCACTCCACTGCTAGAGAATTTCAAATCACTACTCTGCCCACCCTGTAAGCCTCCACTCCTCACCCTGACATTCAAGATTCCCCTAAATATGTTATGTTATGCATCCTGTTGGATTACTTAATTTCTCGTCTAAATATGTTTCACAGTTCCTTTCTAAACCTTGTCTTGTGTTGTTTTCTCTGCCTAGACACTCCTTCTCTTGACAGTTTACCCATCTGTTATGGGCTAAATTTTGTTCCTCCCCAAATTTAAATGTTGAAGTCCTAATCTTCAGTATCTCAGAATGCAACTGTATCTGGTTATCGGGCCTTTAAAGAGGTAATTAAGTTAAAATGAGATAATTAGGGTGGGTCCTAATCTAACATTACTGGTGTCCTTTTAGAAAGACAAGATTACAACACAGACAACACACAAAGAGTAAGGGAAGGTCATGTGAGGATGCAGCAAGAAGACAGTCATCTGCAAGCCAAGGAGAGAGGCTTCAGAAGAAACCAGACCTGCTGAACTGATATCTTGGACTTCCCAGCCTTCGGATCTGTGAGAAAATAAACTTTTGTTATTTATTTATTTGTTTGTTTGTTTATTTATTTATTTTTGAGTTGGAGTCTCACTCTGTCACCCAGACTGGAGTGCAGTGGCCGCTCCCGGCCACCGCTGCCTTGACCTGCTGGGCCCCGGCGATCCTTCCGCCTCAGCCTTCCAAGTAGCTGGAACTACAGGCACGCGCTACTATGCCTGGCTAGTTTTTGATTGATTGTAGAGATGAGGTCTTGCCAAGTTGCCCAGGCGGGTCTCGAACCCGCAGGCTCAGGCAATCCACTCACCTCAACCTCCCAAAGCACTGGGATTACAGGCTGAGCCACCGAGCCTGGCAATTTTTGTCATTTAAGCCACCTGGTCTGTGTGGTACTTTGCTGTGGCAGCCCTAGCAAACTAATGTGCCATCCTCAAGGCCTATCTCTGTCTCTAACTTCTTGTGATATTTTCTCTTCTCCCTCCCTGGGAATGCATGACTCTCTGTGATTGTATATTTGCTTGTCTGCTCTCCCGGGTGATGACTGGTATTCTGCCTTGTTTCCCAGGATGGACTGTGTTTCACTTATCTCTGCAGTAACCTTTATGCCTATCTCAGAGCCTTGCTGATGGTGGGTGTTCACAAAGCACTCATTGGATTGAATTAAGAGAAATCTCATTGGAGAATATATCACCTTACTCCAGTCAGAATAGCCATTGTTAAAAAATCAAAAAGCAATAGATGTTGGCACAGATGCAATGAAAAGGGAACACATACACTGTTGGTGGGCATGTAAATTAGAACAAACTCTATGGAAATCAGTAAGGAGATTTCCTAAAGAACTAGAAGTTGGTATACCATTCAATCCAGTAATCCTACTACTCCAAAAGAAGAGTCATTACACAAAAGGACAGCTGCACTTGCATGTTTATTGTAGAATAAAAAACTGCAATTTACAATCACAAAGATGTGGAATCAATCTAAACACCCATCAACAGATCAGTGGATAAAGAAAACCTAGCATATATACACCATGGGATACTATTAGAATACCATTTAACCATAAAAAAGAACAAAATAATGTCTTTAAGCAACTTGGATGGAATTGAAGACCTTTATCCGAAGTGAAGTAATGCAGGAATGGAAAACCAAATACTGCATGTTCTCACTTATAAGTAGGAACAAAACTGTAGTCTGCAAAGGCACAGAGAATGGGATAATGGACCTCAGAGACTTGGAAAGAGGAGGATGGAGAGGGGAGAGGGATGAAAAACTACCTATCAGGTACAATGGGCAGTAGCAGGGGGTGATGGAGACACTTAAAGCCCGGACTTCTTCACCACTGTATAATACATCTATATAACCAAAAACAATTTGTGCCCCTAAAGCTATTGAAATAAAAAAATAAGAAATGAAAAAAAGAAATCTCAATGCAGATTAATTTATTTAAATATATTGCATTCGCTAATTCATAATGTTCCCAAACTGGAAAAAGCCAAATACCCAGCTACAGGTAAAGATAAAATACCTGTGATATATTGATATAATAAATGACTGTACAGCAGGAAAAGGAACAAACTACTGATACACTCAACAACATGAATAAATGGCATTGCCTAGAAAAGCCGACACCAGTAATTCATACTGATGAAGTACAAAAACATGAAAAATAAACTGATCAGTGGTAAGAAAAAAAATCAGTAAGTTGTTCCTTTGGGTGGGCAGGAGGATGTTTGCTAGAAAGGGAGCAATCCAAGATGATGAAAATATTCTATATCTTGTTTTGGGTAACGGCTGTATGGATGTTTACATTTGTCAAAATGCATTGAACACATCCCTTGAAATTTGTACATTTTTGTGAATTAGCTATACTTCCGTTGAAAAATAAACTTTTTTTTCTTTTTGGAAACAAGTAAATAAATTGTATTCAAAAAAGAAGAAAATGGATCATTGTAAGCTGTAATTAAAATGTAATTTTTTTTGTGCTCTACAGGTACCAAGCATTTTCTTCTGATACTGACTACACAAGGAAAGAAAGTCGTTAGGCAAAGCAGAATAAATGGCTAGCCTTTTAAAAGTTTAAACAGGTAAGTACCTCCCTCTCTACACTGTAACATGTTTTAAGTCTATGGCTAGTCAGTGTGCCACGATGAAGCAAGCATTATGAGTCAGACTAATCTGACTCCACCACTTACTAACTGTATGGCCATTATCAGATTACTTCACCTCTCCAAGCCTGTTTCCTTATCTGTGAAATGGAAATGTCCATATCCACTTGATAGGATTGCTGTGAGGATTGAACTAGAAATAAGATTAGAAAAGCAGGGTTGGAATCCCAGCTTTCGACCATTTACCAGCTGAGTGACCTCTGACAGATGATTTAATAACTCTAAGCCTCCGTTTCCTCAACTATAACAGGTGGATGATGACAATAATAGCACCAAGCGAATAAGACCGCTGGGAGAATCACTTGGGTATCTGAAAAGAGTAAGTGTTCAATATACATCAAGAAAGAGACTAATACAGAGTCTACCATGCAGAGAATATCCAATAAATAGTACTTATTATTATTACTCATACTAGGAAGATTTATATTAAAAACATAACTATGATCATGAGTGGAAAGTCAATACTCAGTCAATTAGAAAGTTTCCAAGACAGGATTTCAGTATGTGAAGCAATTTAATCTTCTCCTGAATGAAAATAGTTTTGAACTAGAGCATTGGCAGGGCAATATGTAGTCTCATCATTCAATCCATTCTATTGTGGCCTTTGGTGTCTGGGGTTAACCCCCCATGCATGCAGCCAGACTCTGCTTTATTCATGCAGTGGTAGACAGAGAGACAAAGCTGTTAGCAAAACTGGCTCAGCTCTGTGACATATACCTTCTGAGGGAACCCAAAACAGGCTGCTCCCCTAACGTCAAGCACATATATGTGACTGGGCTCTTACCTGTGAAGTAACAAGAACAATCAGCCAGAAAACAAGAACAAATTTCAGGGTGTGGTCCAAACCAGGTAATAATAAATAATTTAATTGTCTTTTATTTTATATAGGTTTATATTCACCTTTCTGAGAGAGAAAGGGAAAGCATAAATGGAGTATACTTTTTTCAATAGTAGGATTTGCATACTAATTGTATTAATACGTTGGTATTAGCATGGGACCGTAAACTCTCTTCTTAAATCTATGCTATTCTGAAAATTCTATCGTATCAAGCACATCGCAAAAGCTTAGTAACTATTCCTTGAATTTCAATTAATCAACAAATTAATACCTATTTCAATGACTTCAGTAAAATAAGACCTTAAATAATATTGAGGATTTCCCATCAGAGTGGGGAAGTGAAAGCTCATCAAAATTACTTGGTAAAAAAATAAAATAAAAATAACTCTTGGGTCATGTATTAAGTCAAATAATAAAAAAAATTATTAAGTCAAAAAACAATTATTCTGTACCCACCATAGGCCAAGTACATAGGTTCTAAAAAAATAAAGAATCAGATTCTCTATGAGAATGGACAGATAAATCCTCCCTCAATCCAATGGGGCTTTCAAGGAAAATAAAATTCTAGAAAGGCTCTGCTTCCTTTCTGTCACTTTCCGCCATGAAACAATGGAACAGAGTGGAAAGAAGTAAAAAAGCCAGGCTTCTGGCCTTCTCTTCCACACCTCATCTACATCTCCTCTTCTCCCCGCTAGTACTAGCATCCTCTCAACTTTGTGGGGTAGGATTCCCGGGGCAAAATCTCAGTGATATGGAACACTGTAACCAGAGGTCATCTTAGAGGCCTCCTTGCCTCATAGCTCTCAACCCCAGTTGGGGCATAGTGACTGGAAAGACTTTTCAAAACAACATTCTCTTGTCTCACAGCCTGAAAATGTTCTAGATAGGTGTGAGACGTAATGTATTCTCACAGTTCTACTCCTTGTTAAGAATCATGGATATAGTCCACGGTTTTCCTTTCACAGATCAAAAAAGCAGGTCCACAGGAACACAGAGAGCTCGCCTAAGATCACAGCGGAACCTCAAACCCAGATATCCTTACTTGAGATACCAAACTTTCTCTAATCTTGGAATGCCAAGATGAGCTCTCAGGAGTCAGGTGACCCTTCCTAAAATAGATTTGGATACCTGTGCATGCATACATTTAAATGCGAATGGAATCCATGACTTTTAACAAATTCTCAAAAAGATCTATCACTCAAAAACTTTAAAATCATAAGTTCTAATTTGCATTGGCTATTTCCTAGGCAAATCTAAGAAATGTTTGGGTATAGTGAAACAGGACCAGCCATGTGTGACTGAGGATTATAACCCTCATGTAATGTGATCTGAAGTATGCAGCGTGAGCCTCACTCTACAAGAACTTTCCAGGCTCCTCTCAAATATCTGTCTGAAATCTCCTTGTGGGTTAAAAGATTTTGCACATTCAAATACAGATGTCCCTGGAGAAACAACATAAGTCATTATCACACTCAATGAAGCTGAAGTCATCATATTACTTCCAAAATACTGCGGAAGAGCTGCAGGCAGAGTTGAAGGTTGGAGAAGAGGCCAAGCGGCCACAGGGACCTGATGCACTGAGGAAGGAGGACAGCTCCACGGAGAAAGCGGCACAAAAATAGGATGCCAAAAGGTGAGCCTGAAAAGCCCAAAGCACCTCTGTTTTCCTTTAATGATCTCCCTAAAGGGTAAAGATCTAAACCCACTGCCACAGATCCTCACGAGCTGATCATTCAGCTAAGATTACTGTGATATCTTCCATCAAACAAATAAATCCGTAAGTAAATAAATAAGTAAATAAGTCTCATGGCAGCCAGAGAAATGCCATGCTGCCCTGAAGGATTCCACTTGCAGATTCTAGGGGGAGTTGAACAATAGACATCTGGCAAAGTTAGCTAGAAGTTGCCACATCTTCTAGAAATAGAAACTTGTGGACAGAGGCTCCCACATTGGCAGCCCGAAGTACAAGGTTTCCCACTGCCTCTTTAGAGTTCTGCATTGGCAGGTTCATGACTTTTGCTGGAGGCCTGGGCTCCTGTGAGACCAAGAGGGCCAGTAGAAAGAACCGCATTTGCTAAATCAGTTCCTCCAGTCCTCTGGAGCTCGGCTGCACCGACATATAGGGGCAGCTAACCACCTTTAAGGAAAGGGTCAAAAGAAAGATGTAGCAGATATGTGGGTTCCAGGTTTCCCATTGATACTTTGACTACACGCTGAAACAGGTGTCAGGGAAAGCCTCAACCTGTTCTTTAATGGGCAAAGAAGCTGGCTGTTCTCTGCTGGGAGAATTTCATTTTGCTGAGGACCATAGATCCTGCTAACTGGTTACCCTTCTGATGGCTGTTCACACAGCTGAAGAGCTCCTCCTGCTGAATTCTCATCAAGAAATTCAAGCAGCTCTTCCTTATGCACCGTGCATGTAATCTACCATCAGCTACATGGTGTTTCTAATTCCTATGCAGAAACAAGCCACTAAAAATTAATTATTACTTGGAACAAAGAGAAAAAAATTCCAAGTGTTTTGTTCCTAAAATTACATTCAGTAAAATAGGAGACAAGAATGCTAGATTTGAGCACTATGTTTATTCCCAAATGTACCAAGTATTAGTAAGAGTTCTCTAGAGAAACAGAACCAATAGGAGACATATCTACATATAAACAGGTCATTTATAAGGACTTGGTTCATGTGACTATAGAGGCTGAAATGTCCCATAATTGTAGTCTGCAAGTTGGAGACTCAGAAAAGTCAGTGGTATAACTCTAGTCCAAGTCCAAAGGTCTGAGGACCAGGAGAGCTAATGGCATGAGTTTCGGTTTGAGGGCAGAAGACCAATGTCCCAGTTTAATCAGTCAGGCAAAGAGTGAATTCTCCCTTCCTCTCCCTTTTTGTTCTATTCAGGCCCTCAACTGATTGAATGACAGATACCCACATTAGGAAGGATGATCTTCCTTACTTAGTCCACCAATTCAAATGCTAATCTCACTGGAAACACCCTCATGGACATGCCCAGAAATAATATTTAAACATATATCTGGGCACTCTGTGGCCGTGTCAAGTTGACATGTAAAATTAACCATACATTCAGTGTGTGGCATTTTTTGGGGGGGAGGTTACATAGAGTGTTAATGCTGGATGAGAAGCTTAGAGTTAATGCTCTCATTTAAAATGGAAAACTGAGTCTTTAGAGAAGTTAAGAGACTTGACTCAGACTCTCACAGATAATTGGACAGAGCTGAAGGTAAAACCCAGATGAACTATGCTATTTTCTTTCCTACTAACCACTGAATGATCATTGTTATTACTCAAATAATTCACAACCCACAATGTTAAACTCACTGTTTAAAGTTTTCAATTAACTGATTAAAACTGGAAAGAGCTCCACTTCCAGAGGATAAATTTTTCTTCTTTTTTGCTCCTCTTCTTCCCATTGCCTTGCTATATTCCCCCTCACTCCCTCATCCCTGAAACATGAAACACTCTGTCAAATTCATCTGCCATCTTCATAATGGCTCTGTGGCTCCCACAGTGAAATCAGGGCTGAGCTTCTTATGACACGGTAGATATGCTGCAAGAAAAGTACTGAGTCCATTTCTACTGAGTAGGCACATTTTGTGGCAGGGCCTTATGACCAGGGTCCCTGGCCCTCTTAGAAGTTGACAGCAATGGGTTGAGACATCTGACATTCAGACCTTCTTCCAGGCTTTTCTTTGTCTCTGAAGGAGGAGCCTTTTCTAGATACTTGCTGGGTGCTTTTGATGAGCCCTACATGTCTTTCCTTGGAAGCAAAATGTTTAAGGCCCACAAGAGAATAAAATACCCAACTGGTTGAGGTTGAAAGAACCTCCCCAATGCCAGCAAGGTCCTTGACATCCAGGGGGCATTGGTGAAGTTGTATGAGGTGATGTGAATGGGTTGGAACCACTCTAGCTTAAAAAGCAGCAGACACTCTCAGCTCTTTCCACAGCTGGTAAAGCCCAGCTCAGAGAGTGTCCCCAGCATTCGATATTGCCCTGAGGACTTCTCAGTTCCTATCTCAATCTTATATAGGAGACAAGGGGTAAAAACCTCTGTCACCTATAAGGCTTCAGGATAACTACCTCAGATTACCTAGTAAGGCACCTGTCTGCTCTTAGCAACCACTTGCCGCTGACTACTGGCCTAGATATAGGTGACCAATCCTGTCACCCTCCTCATTCCCTTTTTAAAATGCCATTTGAATTGAGCAGCAGGGCAAGGCTTAAAATCTGTTTAAAAACTCCACTATCTTTCTGCCTGTCACACCCCACCAGAGGGAGATGGAGTGTGTTTGCTCATAGTATCTGGTTTAATAACAGCTTCTGATGAATACAGATACCAAGAAAATTGTTAGATTTATGTGTGAATCCACTGGGCATCAAATATTTGTCTTGTTCCTAGTTCAGGGATCTATCTCAAAATTTATTTGAATCCTATATTTTTTAAAAAATTATATCTCCTGGGCATATTGCCAAGAAATACAAAACCTAGTCTACAGTGTCCAAGTTGAAATGCGTTTGGAAAGTGTTTGTGAATAAGATTTGAAAGGCATTTGGAAAGTGTTTGTGATAAGACTTCTCATTAAAGAAACTTCTTGCATGTTACAGACTCACACTCTCAAGCACATCCTACTCCCAAGAATCTCCTGATTGGATAGAATAAATACAAAGATTCTAGAGTAGTCTGTGGTTTGCTTTACAAAATGGAAGCTTACAAAATGGAAATCACCAATAAGTTAAGCATTTTTGTCAATGATTTCAAAAGGGATTTTCAGAAATTGTCTAGAGGAGACAGTTGGTTATGTACTTAAAGATTGTAGGCTCTGAAGTGTTTTAGCTCTCTGGAGGGTGTAGAGAAAATGAAGAGTCCTTGAAATAAACACTCAGAACACTGGCATATGTACACATTAGACTATTTTCTGTGATTGGTTTATTAAAGTAGAAAATGTTATGCAAATGGGAAGAACTACAGAGAGGATATATTTCACATGCTTGCCCTTTAATAGCCCTAATGATGCAAAATTACATAAAATACAGATTGCCACTAAATGAAAAATATAAATCTCTTTCCCTCTTGCTATCCTCATTTCCCTCAAGGAAATCCTTTCCAGTATGCTGCTTTATAATCAGTACCAATTTCTCCATGGCCAAAGGACCACTGAGGAGAAATTTATATTTAAAATGTAGTTATATGGATTAGTCTTCTTCAGGAAAGCTATTATTCAATGGCATTTATAGATGAAAGAAACCAATATAGACCATTCTTACTCTTACAATGGAAAGAGTGTCATAGGTCAAAATGATATAAGTGGGAATTGATTGAACTGTGTGTGTGTGTGTGTGTGTGTGTGTGTGTGTGTGTGTGTGTGTGTGTGTAGTTTCTGATTATGATCTCATACTTAGATTTGATAGGAATGGCCCTAGGTGCCACACGGAATTCCTAAGGAAAAAAGAAATGGTCCTAGGCAACATATTTAATCAACTATAAATGTTTATCCTTGTGTAGCTCACACTAAGGGAGACACAACATAATCGGGTAAAGCACAAAAACCCTGAGCAGATAGCCTAGACTGACCTTTGAACTGTGACTCAGGAAGTGTCCCGGCAGCCCTGTGTTTGCTTAACTCACCCCAGAGAGCAGTGTGTCTAATTCCTGGTTCAATTGAACAATTTGTCTCTCGGAAGTATTCAACTAAAAAATGTGTCTCTGGATATTTGTATTAAAATATACTAATGCCAAACATCAAAACACCATAGGAACTAACAGGAAATTGTTCTGATACTTGCAATAAAAGGAAACATCATATTAGTTAACAGGAAATTGTTCTGATACATGCAGTAAAATAAAACATCATATTGATTAACAGGAAATTGTTCTGATATATGCAGTAAAAGGGAATTGAACGCATTATTTCCAAATCAATCACACCACATAATTTTGAGTCCAATGTATTGCGACAAACTCTTCAAAATGGTCTTGCATTTTGCCTTATATTTGTTCCAAAAGGACTCAGTGATTTGGTATATACACCAAGAGGTAACATGAGCATGTTGTAAACCCAGGAGAGCTTGAATGTTATTATACACAACCCATGAGTCGTAGTGAATGATAAACATGTTGCAAAACAGGCAGCAAAGTTTGGCTAGAATGGTTGCCAACAATATCCCAGTAATCAAAAGCTGGTTGATGGGTAGCATCTACAATATTAAAAACTCATATTTCCCTTCTCTGAAACATAGCCATGATGATACTTGATTTTGTAGTTTAAACAGTACTCATCAATTTGCAAGTCATGACTGGACGACCAAGCTGTATCAGACGCAGTTCAAAGTAATGCTTGCAATAGTACATGACAGAAATTGTAGATCTCAATCACAGTATAACCTGAAACTCCAGTAACAGCAGTTGCTGCCTTCTCTATGACTTCTGTAGACCATAGAATAGGTGAAGTCACCTTTTCAAAGAAATGTTGGATTTTGAAAACTAAAACAAAACATAATAATTCCTTAGGAAGAAAGACCCATGATGATTGGCAGTTGGTCTCACAGGACCCACAGGGACAGATGTTTAATAGATCCTAATTCCTCTCTTCATCCCAGTTTGAAGAAGAGATTTAGCAGATCAGAAAACACAATACGCTTGGACCCAAGAGGAACAAGAAGCTGCAGGGTCGTATAAGTCCAGAGAGAAGTCAATTCTCAGGATAAGCAGTATTAGGCAGTTGTGGGAAGAAGGGCCCTTTGGAAATTTAAATGATCAGAACACTGCACTGTGCTTTGAACAGAAATGGAAAGAAAAGCCCGATTCGAAATACCCAAATATTCCATAAGACAAGAACAACTCAAGAAGAGAAATCCAAACAGAACAAAAACTGAATTGTTCTCTTAGTCATTCCCAACAGTTTTTGCCAGTTCCCTCCTGAAGAGGGGTATATCATTGCTGTATACAAGCAGGCTTAAAATCACTGCATAACACTGCAAACAGTTTCCATCATATAGAGTGAGTTCAAGCATCTCAACTGGTCATTTTGCCATCCCCCTAAGGACTCCAGATGATAACCCCTGTAGATAAGATACTGGACATAAATAAGTCTTGTTTGTCACTTGTCTATTGCACTCAAGATTCTGACTGAGGAAGAGTTCCCCAGGGAAATAACTCTCCTTATAAAATGTTGCTTTTAGGGGCTTATTTATGTCTTGAGAAACTATTAGATACAAATGGATAATATGAAGACTCCTTAAGTGTATATAAATCAATTTAACAGTAAATCATAACAATAAATCATATAACATTACTTCATAGGATACAGTACCAAAGTGTGTCATAGAACATTCATCCCTTGGCTTATTTCCACGGAAAAGAAAGGCAGTTGAAAGGGATCTTTATCTGGGTTCTGGTGGAAAGAATTGCTTCTTTCAATAAAATTCTTATACAAATGTGAAAGAAGTAATATGAGCTCTTTGACAACTAAGAAACTGACCTGAGAATTCTTGTTGACCTGACTTCTTTCTCTCAATACATATATCTACGGAGCAAATGTTTACATTAAGGAACAAATCTGTGGTGATTCTGCTGTCTTCCAAAGAAAACATCTTGCTGTTTCCTTGAGCTGATTTCTCATCAGCATCGCTGGCTTCATGTGCATGTTGATATTACAAAAAGCAAATATACTTCTAAAATTCCAGGCATTTGCTACATTTTGAGGTATGCATGTTATGCTGCCTGATATACAGCAGGCACTACATTTATATTTACTTGTTGAATGAATAAAGATACAGTAGGTACACTGCAAGACACTGTGAAGAACATTAAGGTTTATAGGAATTATTCTATGCTAGAGACACTAAGATACTTTTTTTGTAATTTCACATCTCTGCACTAGAATGCTTCTTGTAGTCTTTTACATGATTTTTACATTTTTAAAAAATATTTTATTTTAAATATGTGGGGTACAATTCAGGGTTAAGTATACAAATGTACATTATGCAGGTACCCTTGTTGATGAGGTGTCCCCCCCTCTCCTGGCAGTTTCCCACTACTGCCAATCCCAACCCCCCCCCCCCGGCAGTTTCCCACTATTGCCAAACTCTTTTTTTCTTTTTTTTTTTTAATTAATCAATATTTTTTATTATGGTGTTGTGGGGTACAGTTAAGG
>NW_007258691.1:1173019-1174199 GCF_000164805.1 Carlito syrichta
CCCTCTCCAGCAGCTGTTATTTTTTGAGTTGTTGATAATTGCCATTCTGACTGGAGCTAGGTGGCATCCCAGTGTGGTTTTCATTTGCATCTCCCTGATGATTAATGAGGCTGAACATTTCTTCATGTGTCTGTTGGCTGCTCGGATGTCTTCCTTTGTGAAGTGTCTGTTCATATCTTTTGCCCATTTTATAATGGGGTTGCTTGTTTTTTTCTTTTCAGCACGTTTGAGTTCCTTGTAGATCCAAGATGTTAAGCCTTTGTCAGACCAGTGTTGGCAAATACTTTTTCCCAGTCTGTAGGCTGTCTCCCTGCTCTCTTGATGGTTTCTTTGGCTTTGCAGAAGCTTGTCAGTTCAATAAAGTCCCACTTGTCTATCTTCTCTCTTATGACCTGTGGGTTTCAGGTTTTGTTCCGATTTCCATGAGGGTATGTCCTTCATTTCTAAGGTTCTTATGGTTTGAGGTTTTACATTTAGGTCTCTGATCCATTTGGAGTTAACCTTTGTGCATGGGGATAGATAGGGGTCCTGTTTCAATCTTCTGCATGTGGTCAGCCAGTTTTCTCAGCACCATTTACTGAATAGGTTCTCCTCTCCCCAGTGGTAGGTGGTGGAGGCTTTGTCGAAGACGAGTTGGTTGAGAAATTGAGGTTTTGCTTCTGGAATCTCAATTCTATTCCATTGATCTATATGTCTGTTCCTATACCAATACCTAGCTGTTTTGATGATTGTAGCTTTATAGTAAAGTTTGAAGTCTGGTAATGTGATACCACCTGCTTTGTTTTTTTTGCTGAGGATTGTTCTGGCTATTCTTGGTCATTTGTGTTTCCATATAAATTCCTGTGTTGTTTTTTCTAGGTCTGAGAAGAATGTTGCTGGTAATTTGATGGGTATTGCACTGAATATGTAGATTGCCTTAGGTAAGATGGACATCTTCACAATGTTGATTCTTCCAATCCATGAGCAAGGGATATTTTCCCACTTGTTTGTGTCATCTTTGATTTCTTTGAGCAGTGTTTTGTAGTTTTCATTGTAAAGGTCTTTCACATCTCTTGTTAGGATGATGCCAAGGTAGTTCTCTTTTTTTGTGGCTATTGTGAATGGAATTGTGTTTTTTATTTGGGTTTCTGTTTGTTTATTATTGGTGTAAAGAAATGCAATTGTCTTTTGCACATTTGTT
>NW_007258691.1:1174334-1181561 GCF_000164805.1 Carlito syrichta
CGAGGGTTTTTATCAAGAAGCAGTGCTGGATTTTATCAAAAGCTTTTTCTGCATCTAATGATATAATCATGTAGTGCCAATCTCTTTCTTATAGTATTAGGATAGTTGTCCAAGGTCTGCTTATGAGTGACAACATGTGATAATCGGTTCTTTGTTTCTGTGATAGATTACTCAGTATTATAGCCTCTAAGTCCATCCAAGTTGCTGCAAAGTTCAGTTTTTTTACATCTTAAGAGTCTTCTTACTGTTGTCTTTTACAATTATGACAGGCAATGTGTCTCTTTCTTCCAGTATACACATTCATGATGTATCTTACAATTGATGGTATCTTTGACTTGCTGGATACTTATGTCTTGCATCTAACCAAATAACATGGCTTGCACATATCCAGTACTCTCAAATACAGGAGAAAACTAAAAGGGCATTTTGTCCAAGCCCTCTCATTTAAGAGATATGGACATGGGGGACTCAGAGGAGGACAGGGGCTAGGGAGGGGAGAGATGAAAAATCGCCTATTGGGTACAATGTGCACCTGCTACACTTAAAACCCAGACTTCTTCACCACTATACAATGCATCCATGTAACCAAAAACCACTTGTACCCTTAAAGCTATTGAAAGAAAAATAGTAATAATAAATGAGAACCCAAGATGTTGTGCCCTCAATAATTCAACTGTTTCATAGACATGCTAGGACTAGAGCACAGTTTTTCTGACTCTTGGCTAAATATCTCACACCAAATCACCTTATACCATAAAAATCTTATAATCCAATCCCAATCTCCACTGGCTTTTTTGTTGTTGTTAAAAAGTTATTGGAACTGGTTGTTGTTTTAAGCAAACATACCAGATGTTAAATATGTCGATGAGTTTTTCCTCTAAGTAAATCCCTTTGAAAATATTTTTTGCCAGGTACGGTGGCTCATGCCTGTAATCCCAGCACTTTGGGAGGTCAAGGCAAGAGCACTGCTTGAGCCTGGGAATTCGAGACCAGCTGGGCAACATAGCAAGACCTTGCCTGAACAAAAAAATACAAAAATTAGCAAGGTTTGGTGATGAGTACCCGTAGTCCCTGCTACTTGGGAGGCTGAGGTGGAAGGATCACCTGAACCCAGGAAGCCTAGGCTGCGGTGAGCTGTGATCATGCCACTGCACTCCAGGTGGGCAACAATGTGAGACTCCAACTCAGAGAAAATGATGTTTTTATTCTACTGATGCTGTCATAGCACAAAATATCCCTGGGGTTTGTTTTATATCATCTTCAGAATGGTTTATCTGTTAGAAAAGAAAGTCAATGTTCTTGTTTAACACAGTAGCACTATTGCTTCCCAGAGGGCATTTCTGAAATTTCCAGAAGTGTTTTGATTGCCGCAACAATGACATTACCACCGCTATGTGGGAATGTGGGTCAGGGACAAGTTCATGCATGATATTTGTAGAGGGAACCCCCTTCTTTTCCATCTCCTACTTTTTTAGCCCTTGCAAAAAGCTTCCTATGCTTTACTCTAGATACCCCAGTCTACACATCTACACCCTTACACATGGCCACCTGTGGCCAGGGCTTGGTCCACCATCGAGGGAGAGGTCCACAGGAGAGGCTGTACAGGTCATTCTGGCAGGGGATTCAAGGATTCTGGTGTGTGAGGATGGCGGTCCAGAAAGGGGGTGCAGTTGGCTGGGCACATCCCTGGGGTCCCACACACCCTGCCCAGATGGAGGTTAGCACAGGGTGCTAGGCTGCTAGAGCATTACTGGTCAGTGATGGAGACTTGTCATCCCACACAACCACCAGATGCCCATGTCATAGACAATTCCCAAATGCCCTGCCATACCAACCCACCACAAATGCAAACTGCTGCCTACAAATCCTAACACATCTTTGTAAAAAGTTACACAAAAAACACAATCATCTAGAATTTTATTAGAAGGAGAGATGCTTAAACAGACTTTGTTATACAATTATTGACTGATTTATTCACATCACACATTCTTCCAATCCCAACTATACATTTCACTGAAACAGGTATCTGTGCAATAGTATAGTCACCACAAGAGTAAAAAAAATATTTGCAAACAGCTAACAGATAAGATTTGGGAACATTTTAACACATTTAAAACCACATAAGAAGTACACGGATCTTGTTGATTTCCATTAATAAGGGCTTTTCTAAAGTACACCATCAACTACCTATCGATATATATATAATTTAAGTATTTTCTAGCACAGCAATAAAATATTGCATATTGACATTATTTATTTTGTGGTTGCCTATTACTTTTCAGTCTTATTCTGTTAATATCAGTCTACTTCACAATTCCCTTATAAGTCCTTGCATTACTGTTTATTTTCGCACCCTCTACTACCCTTCGCCTTATGAAAGACTAAGACTTCTAGAGCCTTTTGATGGGTTAAAAATGAAATGTGTCCTCCACAGTTCTTGGGACTTCCAAAAAGGAGATATGTGCTGCTGCATCTCTGCCCTGTCCCCTAGCATGACACTGAGAATTATTTTCAATACTACACTTAAAAGTGAAGCCCAGAACGTCATTTGAGATACTATGCTTTCTCATTACTTCTGCTATTTATCTTGGCATATTGCTTGTACTTCAAATAAGGCCATTTTGTTCTTTCTCTCCTTGTTGGAGCTGGAGCGCAGTAATGTGATCATAGCTCACAGCAGCCTTGAACTCCTGGGCTCAAGAGAGCCTCTTATCTCAGCCTCCCAAGTAGCTAGGACTGTTAGGCATGTGCCACCATGCCCAACTAATTTTTCTTCTTTCTTCTTTTTGGCTATGTTACCCAGGCTGGTCTTGAACCCCTGGGCTTAAGCTATCCCCCTGCCTTAGTCTCCCAAAGTGCTGGGATTACAGGCATGAGCCACCGCACCCAGCCTCCCTCTTCATCTTATAATATACAAATGTTCACTGAACATCTAAATATGTGAAGAAATGAGGGACCCAGACTCCTGTCAGAAGTCAGGGGATTCTCACACCTCAGTTTGCAACATGACAAAAGGCTCTCTGTTGCACATGGGGACAATTTAAGAAACCGTCCCACACCTTCCAAGAACCACTCTGTGGTCCAGAAGGGAGAGAAGCCCCAATTCAACAGGATTCAAAATGATATTGCACAGTGAGAACTAATCATTTGAAAGGAAAAACCAAGAAAGTTCGGAAGAACAAAAAGGAATAAAGCTATAATATAAATATAACATTAAAGATAAATATAAATAAAAACATTAAGCATAACAGAACACTTTTTGCTCAGAAAAGGAAAGCTAAATGTGGTATCTAAGTTTGATAGCTAAGTTTGCTGTTCCCTGATGGACACAAACGTGTGATATCACCTGTGACATACGGGTCACAGGTCTTGCTCTGTGCTCAGCCTGGCAATTCAAGAGAAGAGGGAGACAGATGAAGTTGGTCACTGGAATAAAACTTTACACTAGATTTTGATAGTTAGGGGTATTCACTCAGTAGATGAAACACGAAGTCCTGCTGATTGTGGGGCCTGCGGCCTTCTTCGGTCTCCTCTGTTTTGTCATCTAAGCTCTGTCTCCCACTTCTCCTGAATTGCCAGGCTGAGCACAGAGCAAGACCTGTGACCCGCATGTCACGGACCACACGTGATATCACACGTTCGTGTCCATCAGGGAACAGCAAACTCATCGGCCTGCCTCTGCTTACGATCCCATTTACCACAGAAAGATTAGGAAGAAGATTAGGATCTTCTTTCACATCTAAAGGGTCTTAGACATCGTCCGCATTAACAAACATGTAAGTAGTGCAGATCCCTTCTTCCTCTTCAAGCACTCATCATCTGTTTCTATTCTGAACACAGGTAAACTGCATTTTCCCTTCTTCTGGGCTAACTACAAAAAGAGATGGAATGTCTTCAAATAAAATATCTGGTACAACAAGAATAGAAGATTTCAGTGGGAAACATAGTGTCAGAGGAGTCCTGAGTCAGACCCCTAACGCCATCACTCAATCTAGACCATGCTACACAACATCGTCCTCAATTTGGGTTGAGAAAACACCCAAGCCAACAAAACCTGGCATAGTGTTTTTCTTCCCGAACAAACATCATAACTCCTTCACAGACCTTTTGTGTTACTTTCACCTTTCTTCTTCCGGACAAATAAAAACTCATACACTGGGCATCATGCTATCAGCCGGGAAAACAGAATGAATAGGAATATGGTTTCCCCATGCAGGGGTCTTCAAGCTTAGAGAAAGAGATGGTCATGCACACAACAAATTAAAAACAAGGGCACACAGGGAGGGCCAGAGCCAATGGGACACTGGTGGGAAAATGGTTACTTCTCAAGACAGCGCCCTCATTTGTAACATCCAAACCTTCTTTGGTTGTGTACAAAATGAAGTGAAGATCAAATGGAGCATTATTTATGGGAAAGCACTTTGAAGCATGTGATGCTCTTGTCTCTTCTTGGGCATTCGTCTTCCATTTCCTGCCTGTCTTATCTAGTCACGAGTCACATCTCTACTATAGTGTTGGGTAAACTGTCAACAGGCAGAGGAGAGGTGGGGCAGGCTGTTCTCCATGTTTCCCAGATGAATTCACCATCTTTAGGTAATTGAGTCTGAAAGGCAGCATTTCCTGCAGCCAATAGGTTGAGAATCAGTTAGAACTGAGAATGATAATACGCAAGACTTAGTCGGCTCGGTGCCCAGAATTGACTTTTGTACATTAGTATGCACCAGCATCCAACTCTTCAGGTGAAAGACAGAGTAACAAGCAATGAGTCACCTTGTAGACTATCAAGGTTGTATGTAAGCACACTAAATGAATCTCCATGCGGTGGCCTCCATGCAACAGTTGGTCCTGATTTATAATTCCCTATGAAGTTTGCCATGGCTGCAAAAGGCCATGAATTAGCAAGATAAAGGTTGAGTTAAAAGTGCTTCTTCCTTTGTGTCTGTATTCAGCCAAAAGTTATGACTGGAAATCAACCAACATGAATAATGACAAAACTCATGCATCTCTTGCCCTAATCATAGGATTCAACCGGTGCCAAGAACATGCTCGAGAATTTAAACAGCAAGACCAAATGATGCTTCTCAATGTCTTGAAAAATAGCCAGATATCTTATCTAGTCACATCTCAGCTATAGCTTTAAAGGATAGCATTCATCAAAACACTTTTTTTTTTTTTTGGTGAGGTACATCCTGACATCTTTTCCATAACTGAGTTTTATTTACAAGTTATTAGGTCAACCCCGAGGCCAGGTAGTAATTTGATACTTATTGATCATAACTCCTGCACCTTTACCATGAGGTTGACGTTGGGTGACAACCAGAGCCCCTTCTGTCTGACTTGGCTCAAAGTAAGGGGACTATGTGGAATTTTTTTAATTGACAGCTCATTTAGAAATCTGAAAAAAAAAAAATCCGCAAAAGCAAAGACAACCTGAGTCCAAGATTCTTGCCTTGAACTGTGCTTTATAATCCAGGGCTGCTCTATTGGATGACGGGCTGTTCTATGTCTGCTCTGTCCAGAATAGGAGCCACCAGCCTCATATGGACATGGAGCACTTAAAATGTGGTGATGGGCCAGGCTAGTTCGAGACCAGCCCAGGCAACTTGGTGAGGCCTCGTCTCTACAATAAATAAAAAAATGAGCTGGGCATAGTAATCCAACTAATTTTTTTATTTTTTTGTAGAGACAGGTCTCACTATGTTCCCCAGGCTGGTCTCGAACTCCTGGACTAAAGTGATCTTCCCGCCTCAGCCTCCCAAAGTACTGGAATTATAGGCATGAGCCACCACACCTAGCCATTAGTCCAGTTGTTAAGAATAATCTCCCCCACATCTTTTTAATAAATAAATAAATTTATTTTTTAAAAAAAGAATCATCTCTGCCAGGCTCAGTGGCTTAGCCTGTAATCCTGGCACTTTGGGAGGCCAAGGCAAGTGGGTTTCCTGAGCCCATGGGTTCAAGACCAGCCTGGGGAACTTGGCGTAACCTCGTCTCTACAATAAAACAAAAAATTAGCTGGGCATGGTAGCATGCCTGTAGTTACAGCTACTTGGAAAGTTAACAGGGAAGAATCGCCAGAGTCCAGCAGGTCGACGCTGGGGTGGCTGTGAGTGTGCCACTGCACTCCAGCCTGGGTAACTCAAAAAAAAATAGAAAGAAAGAAAGAAATGTGGCAAATACCACTGAGCCATTGGATTTTTCATTTAATTTAATGTGAATTAATTTTAATTTAAATAGCCAGTGGCTACCATCTAGGATAGTGCGGTGTGAATCTTATTTTCAAATACTATTGAATAAAGCACAACTAAACCTATTAAAAGTAGTTTTCTAAATTACTAATTATGATTCCTCTGCAATTAGTTACTGACTTCAGAGTACCTCAGTTCTGTGAAGTCTATAACTGACTTTATAAAACGGTTTCCCTTGTTTTTCTTATTTTGCCTTAAACAAATGTCAAGTCGATGGGGTTTTTTTCTTCCCTGGGTTTAAATTGGAAGCGACTAATCAAAGGAAGGCTATCAAGACAGCCCGACACCAACGTGCGCCCGCTGCACCCCTCTCTCGATCGCCCCGCCCGGCTGCGCGCCTCAGGATGGCCTACAAGCAGATCTACTACTCGGGCAAGTACTTCAAAGAGCACTAGGAGTACTGGCATGTCATGTTACACAGAGAACTTTCCAAACAAGTACCCAAATATCCATCTGATGTCTGAAGAAGAGTGGAGGAGACTGGGTTCACTTCCTTATACATGAGCCAGAACCGCATATTCTTCTCTTTAGACAACCTCTTCCAAAGGAGCAACAAAAATGAAGGCTATCTGGGGGTCGCCAAATCTTGTTCAAATTTAATGTGTATGTGTATATACGGTAGTATTCAGTGAATACTTGAAAAATGTACAAAGTTCATCCATACCTGTGCATGAGCTGTATTCTTCACAGCAACAGAGTTCAGTTAAATGCAACTGCAAAGCCGGGCTCGGTGGCTCAGCCCGTAATCCCGCGTGCCTTTGGGAGGCTGAGGTGAGTGGATTGCCTGAGCCCGTGGGTTCGAGACCCGCCTGGGCAGCGAGACCTCATCTCTACAATAAATCAAAAAATCAGCCGGGGTGGTAGCGCATGCCTGTAATTCCAGCTACTTGGAAGACTGAGGCAGAAGGATTGCCGGAGCCCAGAAGGTCGAGGTTGCGGTGGCCGGGAGCGGCCACTGCACTCCAGTCTGGGCGACCGA
>NW_007258691.1:1181581-1183200 GCF_000164805.1 Carlito syrichta
AAAAAAAAAAAAAAAATGCAACTGCAAGTAGGTTACCACAAGGTGTTTAAGACAAAATTTTCTTCTAGTCAGTTTTTCTCTTAATACAAGTGCCTGTTTGACTTTACCTGTTACTGTTGTTCAATAAAGTTTGTATGTTGCATTTATTAAAAAAAAAAAAAGTTGTTTTCAGGTATTTGGAGCCAGGAGAGTGGGTGGATTTCTCCCCAGGTTGTTCCAAGGTCAAGTTCTTTTGGTGTTTTTTTGTGTGTGTGCTTTTTTCTTTTCTTTTCTTTTTTCTTTAAACCCAAGGCTAAGAGTTACTGAAGATATTGCAATGCTGGTTGGCAAATGGCCTCACTTGGACGCATCAGCGGGATTGATCTCAACCACCTTCTCCCTTTTAAGAGGCTCCATGTCTTAATAACTCTGACTCTCTTCAACCTGAAGATTCAGTTGAACGTACGATAAAAAAAGACCAACTGTTCTCTCAAGTCCATCAAGAGGAAGGAGTTGAATGCAGCTAATGAGAGGTTGTTTTGACAGCTAGTTAGCCCTACTTGTGTCTAGCATAATATTTTGTACATAGCAGGTGGTCAAAATCATTAGTTGATTGGTTGCATGATTGAAAGACCTGAAATTGGGAAAAACATCAGATTCACATAATGTACAAAAATAAACAAGTAGAGTGATATTGCTACTATTTGCTGTGTCTTCCTTGCTTAAAAAAAAAAAAATCCAGTATAAAAATATCCTAAATACTCTGTCTATTCAATTTCACCTTAGGCAATGTTTAGAAAGCCACCCTATGATTTCAAGTGATGAAAGCACTTCAGATGTGAGTTTTTCAAAGACTGTTATGTGCCCAATACTGAAAATCAGACATTCCAAGCACAATGTTGTAAATGTTTGTTCTAAAGTCATGTGAATTCTTAGAACACTTTCAATATCTAGACCAAAAAATCCAAAACCATGTCACATTAAAGAAAGTTATGGACAGGTGCAATGGCTCCCGCCTGTAATCCCAGTATTTGGGAGGCCAAGGTGGGAGGATTGCTTGAGCCCAAGAGTTTGAAACCCACATGGGTAACATAGCACTATCTCGTCTCTGCAAAAATAAAATAAACTAGCTGGGCATGGAGGCACACACCTGTAGTCCCAGCCACTTGGCTGGGGACTGAGGCTGAAGGGACTGAGACTGAGGCAGAAGGATTCCTAAGCCCAGGAGGTCAAGGCTGCAGTGAGCCCTGATCATGCCACTGCACTCCAGCCTGGGCAACAGAGTGAGACCCCAACTCAAAAAAAAAGAAAAAAAGACATGAAAAAGTTATGTGAGTAGTTTTGTTTTCTGTCTTTAATAGAGGCAAAACATGCTGTTATTTTTACAGATAAAGGTTAAAATACCTTGCCAATAATTCTTTATTCATTTCTTCCTGTGTTTATGTACATAGGTATTTTGTGGATAATTAAATGAACAACTAATCATTTTATGTGAGGCCATGATGCTTTGCTTGTGTTGACCAGCCTTCACAGATTATATAGAACCTATATGTGGGTAGAATTAAAGAAATCAAAGATGATACAAACAAGTGGAAAAATATCCCATGCTCATGGATTGGAAGAATCAACATTGTGAAGAT
>NW_007258691.1:1183220-1244219 GCF_000164805.1 Carlito syrichta
TAATAAACAAACAGAAACCCAAATAAAAAACACAATTCCATCGCACTGGTAGCCACAAAAAATGAAATACCTTGGCATCTTCCTAACCAGAGACGTGAAGGACCTTTACAATGAAAATTACAAAACACTGCTCAAAGAAATCAAAGCTGACATGAACAAGTGGAAAAATATCCCATCCTCATGGATCAGAAGAATCAACATTGTGAAGATGTCCATCTTACCTAAGGCAATCTACAAATTCAATGCAATACCCATCAAATTACCAGCAACATTCTTCTCAGACCTAGAAAAAGCAACACAGGAATTCATATGGAAACACAAACGTCCAAGAATAGCCAGAACAATCCTCAGCAAAAAAAACAAAGCAGGTGGTATCACAATACTAGACTTCAAACTTTAGTATAAAGCTACAATCATCAAAACAGCTTGGTATTGGTACAGGAACAGGCATATAGATCAATGGAATAGAATTGAGATTCCAGAAGCAAAACCTCAATTTCTCAACCAACTCATCACAGCATTGTTCACAATAGCAAGAACCTAGAAGCAACCATGCTGACCATCAAAAGAGGACTGGATTAAAAAAATGTGGTACAGTGAGGCGGAAGGATCGCCGGAGCCCAGCAGGTTGAGGCTGCGGTGGCCGGGAGCGGCCACTGCACTCCAGTCTGGATGACAGAGTGAGACTCCAACTCAAAAAAAAAAAAAAATTGTGGTACATATACACAATGGAATACTACACAGCCATATAAAAGAACAAAATCATGAATTTCACAGCAACCTGGATGGAACTAGAGTCTATAATACCGAGTGACCTCTCACAGAAACAAAGATCCGAGTATCACATGTTCTCACTCATATAGTGGACCTTGAACATCCAATGTAATACTATAAGAAAATGACTGACAGTAGTGGGAAACTATGGGGAGGGGAGGGTAAGGGGATTAATGGTAGTAAATATCTGTCTGGGGACGGGGAAATACCTCTTATCAAACACCTCTTATCAACAAGAATGAAACGTACTTGTATACCTAACCCTTAACTGTACCCCACAATATCATAATAAAAAATATTGATTAGAAAAATGTATACACATTTTAAGAGATGTTATCTATGTATTACTTTTATTTCACCGTAATCAAAATTGTCTGGACACTGATGGTAACCAGTTTGAGTACCTCTTGTAATTGCTGAAGTCAACATGACTTGTATTCATCTACAATTTTAATACAGTTTTTTTCTTTCTTAAAATGTGTATATATTATTTTGGCACTCTCTGTATTTTCAAAATATGTAGATGGTTATTTATATTCAAAAAGAAAATAGGAACAAAAATGAAATACTAGTTAGGTCTAAAGAAAGCATGAAATGAAGATAGGAAGAAGGGAACTCCCTGTGACTTAAGCCTATCACCAACACGTCAGGAGGTTGGAAGTCAGATAACATTATTTTTCTTGAACTCAGTCCTCCAGGGATGGGAGGAGAGGATGGGAGTTGATATGTGTGTGAACAAATTATTCCATCTTTCAGTTAGACCATCAATAAAAGGGTCGTTAGAAACAAGAAAAACAAACATGAGGCGAAGGTCACAGGATTGTTAAAGGGAAGTAGACAGTGAGTGAGGGAAATGCAGTTGATCCCAGGTTTGGTGAGCACCCCCCAGGGCCCAAGCCTAACCCCTCCCCTCCTTCAATTCCTCTTAAAAAGCAGACCCAGCCGGCCTTAGAGGAAAGTCTTGAGCTGCTTAAAAGTCACGTATTTGAGGCTACTCTGAGTTAATATATTGGAGTGAAGAGATAATTGCCTCAGAAATGTAGTCGTTTAAGGGGTTGCTTTAAAGTCAGAAGAGGAAGAAAAGATTTGATAGTTCAAGGGCTCTCGCTGAGACTTCCTTTCATGTGAATGAGAGTAAGGATGATTTAAGTGATTCTGCGGAAGCACTTTAGAGACACAAGAGCCAAAAAAAAAAAAAAAAAAAAAACGGCAGCAGCTGCTGCAGTCCTGCCCCTCTCCCTCCTTCCTTGATACCACAGCGACTTCCTCCGGGCCTAATTAGATCAAGGAGCATTTTCCTTTCTAGACAAACTCTTAATGTCCCTGTAAAAATGAAAACCAGAATGCAGTGAACAGAGCTCTACCAGAATACAAACTCCTACTTTAACTTCCTAAATACCTCTCGGTTCTTACCTCCCTCCCCTATCTATTCTGGCCTGTCTGCTCATGCCTTCAAGCCCTCTCACCTAGATTATTAAGACAGCTTCTTGTCAATTTCCCGTGCATGGCTTTTCCAGAAATACCTTTTTGAGGATGGCAGTTTGATCTTGTCACTTCTTACCTAAGACTCTTCCAATAGTTTATTGTGGCCAGCTTTTGAGACCTCCAGCGACCTCTTTCTTGCCTGCCTCTTAACCTCATCTTCAAACACTCTCCTCACCAAGAGGGTTTGGGGGATGGGTGAGAGCATCGGAGGAAGAAAAGATGGAGGTGGAGGAGACAGAGAGAGTGGCTATTTGCTCCTGGGTTTCTAGTATATTGCATGCTTCATAGTTGTGGAAGCCATTTTATACAAGAGCCACCTAGTGTTAATCTTCAACTCGTCAAAGAACAGGCTACAATCAAAGTTCAATATCAACCAATCAGAGCTGCCTCCTTTGCATGGCAGGAGCCCTGGTGCATGATGGGAATCCTAAACCTCACCCCACCTGAAAAGAAAGTCAAACTCCACTGAGAAGACACCTCAAGTCACTGGCTTGCTGTGGGCCCCTACCCCCTTACTGTGGGCTCTTTTGTGGCATCCCTAATAATCCTGTTTATTTATTCCAGTTTGGTTTGTGTGAGTTCTTTCACAGTTCTCCAGTCTTTAGTCACTGTTTCCAACAATTGTTACTATGTTTTCCCAAACCCTATGGGGTAGGTGATGTTGTTTCTATTTTGCTGATTCAAAAAGGTGGATGTTAAGAAAGCATATAAACTGTGTAGGTGACTTCCCTAGTAAGCCTTAAGACGAGTATTCAACCCAAGTCTGTCTCCAAAATATGTGCTTCTAACCACCACCATGGTTCCCCATCTCTGAGCCTCTCAAACACACTATTCCCGCTATACCTTTCCCCTTCCAAGTCTTCAGCCACTTGCTGAACTCTTTTTCATCCTTCAAAACCCTGTGCATGATTTGCCACCTCTAAAATGTCATCCCTGACTCTCAAGGGAGAATTTGTCACTTGCTCTCTACTTAGGATTGTGTTTTTAAAAGTAATATTATACGAGTTCATGCCAACCTCTAATTATCTGGTTGGCATGGCTCTCTGCTCCATTGGAGTTTCTCCAGAGAAGGAACCATGTCTTTCATTGTTGTGAACTCAGATACTGCCCAGGGCACAGCTGGTGCTCAGCTCATCTTTTGTTGATTTCAACAATTCTATTGTGCAGAGAGAAAACTCATGGATCAAAAGCCTTAGGTTCAACTCTTAAGACTTAGCAAACCATCTATGTAACTGTTAGCAAACCATCTATACAGACTGCTTAACCTCTTCAAGCCTCAGAAAACTCACATGTAAAATTCGTTGGTAGGGAGGGTATACTAAATTATTCCTGATATCTCTTCAGATTCTAAAACTCTGTGCACTTATTCTTTGCATACAAAAAGTGTTTGTGGAGGAAGCACTACTATAACCAATTGCAAAATGAAACATGGCATTTGTATCCTTGTACTTACTGAATAGTTGATGAAACGTGACTGCATTTATTGGGGCAATGGGGGAGAGGAAGCTAACCACATTATAAATAAAAGACTATGAATTTTTAATGTATTCCTTATTAAAAATGCATTACTTTCCATGCTAAATTAAATATCATTTAAAGCCAATGTTTTCCTTCTTACCTTTAGTTAAATGAGATAAGATTTCTGTTCATTTCAGTCGTGTGATAAAGGAGCACAAACCATTTGGGATATAGACTACTAGAGAAAAGTATTCCCCAGTCCCTAAAAAGAGGATTTCAAAGCAAAAAGAGAGCTAAGAACCAAATCCAAAGACAGCACACAGCTAGGTCATGGTGGAGGAGTGTCATTGCCAACTTCCAGATGATTGGCCAGCTGGCCATAAGTTCTTTACTATCATAAGTTCACTATTGCACTAGCTCATCAACATCTGTCCCCCCAGATTTGATCATTAAAGGGTACAGTCAACATAGATAGGTTACCTCACCGCAAACTACTCCCTCCAAGAGTTTTCTGACTCTTCCTCTCAGTCAGGGATTCAAGGAGGGCTGACCCAGAAGCCACAGAAGTCATTTAGCTTTTCTCCCCTCCCAGATAAGAGAGGAACAATGAACCCAACTAAAACTAAGAAATCAATAAGACAGAGCTTCTCGGCAAAGAAAGCTCTTTTTCTTTTTTCCTTCTGGGGGTGAGTGAGGTAGGGTGTCACCCTGGGAGCTCTCGTCAGCCACTTTACATATAAGAGGGAAGACTGAAGCTGAAAAAGACCCACCATGTGGAGCCGAGAGTGAAGCCATTGCCAAGAAAGAACATCCATAGATACACACACACACATACACACACACACACAGAGAGAGAGAGAAAGAGAGAGAGAGAGAGAGAGAACGGTCCTGTCCACATTGTTTGCATCTTAATCTGAAGTTTTCCCTATTCTGGGCTTTTCAATGAGGTGAGCACTCAGTGAATAGCTGTTGAACGAAGGAATGAATCTGCCTATGTAGGGGGGAAAAGGTTACATGGTTTGGTATAAAAGTAGATATTGTGCCCAAAACATGATAAGTGGTTATACAAAATGACTTCATAAAAAGAGTGTCACCAATGTATCATTAAAAATGCATTTGTAGATTTGGCTGGATGAACTTGATTTTCCTCTTCTATCTGAATGTGTTTTGGATTATGCAGCAATTTAAATGGGACAGTCATGAGACATAATAAGGAAAATATTTAACCATACAGGATTCCAGAAGCCAAGAAGTGGTGAACATGGGGTCAGATGTAGAAAGCCCTTGGAGAGGAACTAGTTGTCAAGAAGGGATAGAAAGAAAGTAGCTGGACTCTGCCCCCTGCCATTGCATCTCACCCAGGCTACTGCCCTGAAGTGGAAAGATAAGACCTTTCTGTCCTTGCCCAGTTCAAGTAGCACTGATTACCTCTGCTGAGTTGAATGGATCTGAGTCTTGCCAAAGTGACAGAGAGGAGAGAGACTCAAGTAAGAAAATCTGTAGATCTGATGATACCACCAAGTTCCATCCTCCAACTGTCAATCACCAGCTAAAGCCTTTTTCGGTTCTAGGCCAGGTAGTTGATGGAAAAGTCTGATCTGTACCAAGAACAAGAAAATCTAGCCAGAACCCACAGTCATCCACAGTTACTGAGTAGAGAGAAAATTATCTAGTGTACTTATCTAGAAAGATGGGTCAGCTAGGAATCCCCAACAAGAGGGCAGACCCCCATCTTTTGGAAGATGACATCTGGGTGTTGTAATATGATAATGGCCCCTCTTTGAATAAGGTGAAGTTAGAGAATAATTTGGAAAAGAGCAAACTTAAAGAGGACTAGCTAATGTCTAGGCACCCTGTGGCTCAATCACGTTGACACATAAAGTTTGCCATCACAAACGTCATGAATGATTGAAGTAAATGAGCGAATGAAAAGTGAAACAAGATGGATGTCTGAGGAGAGACAAAAATAAAGTAGGCCATGACATTATGATAAGTATTACATGGCAACCTCAAAGCATCTTAAAACCCAGGACTTAAGGACTTATATCCTATGAGAACAATGCTGGCCCCAAGTACCACTATTTTAAATCAGGGCACCTTGGGTTTTTTTGGTAAAGAAAGAAAGTTAAGAAGTGGCAGATCGACTATAAATGGGGAGTGATGCCCTGTACCTGATAACCCAGCTATTGTTTTCTACTGAACAGTGAAGGTTTATTTTTCATACTCCTGCTTAATAATTCATTTATCCAGCAAACATTTATTGAGCTCTACACTAGATGTCAGATTCTGGGAATGTAGCAATTAACCATACAGATAAAATCCCTGCCTTCTTAGAATTCACACTCCAGTGAGACAGACAGTACAAAAACAAACAGGTGCTCCAAGAGGAAAAGTAGGGGTAAAGGAAGAAGGCGCTCATTTAATGCATCCTACAAAGATGGTGCCATGAGGGCTAACCTTTTGGGAAGCTGTGTGTAAAGTTGCCACTCTTCTATAACAGTCACCTCAGGAAGAAGTCATAGTTCTTTTGAAAGCCCATAACCAATCCATGAATGCCTATGTTGTCACTAAGTGTTGAGTTCTAGAGAGCTGTAAATTTCCTAAAGCAAGGAGACTCCCTGGCTTCAGATGCTACAATGAGAGCTTAGATATAATGAGCTGCACATTCTGTACCCACACTCTGCAACTATCAGAGTTTCTATCTCCTTCTGCCTTGGCAAATTAAGAGGAATATCATAGAGGAGAAAATGGCTGAAGACAAGTGGACCAAAATTCCTTGTCTAAAAATATTCCATCTAACCTACTGCTGGGAACCTTCTAGAAGCTTCTGCCTTCCACTGTGAGTTTGCCAGGACCTATGACTGGAATCCACACTCTCATCTGCTCTGAACCTGGCTTTCAACAGGCTTCTTCCTTTTGGCTCCAGCCTCTTGGAGTGGTTCCCTGGCCCATCTCGTTCACGGTTTCTGACTCAAGGGCTACACCGTCCTGAGGTGACTATGTCTGTCACCTGTCAGTGCTCAGAGGGCCTTTCTCTGCATAGTTCCTGTTGAGGTTCAACATGCCCATCAACAGCATCCACCCCTCAGGAAAGGTTCATGGGTGCATGCACACCAGTGACTGAGTGTGCAGTCAGTGTGCCTCGAGATCCACCTCAGCTTTAGACCTAAAGGTCCAGATGAAAACATGGTGGTCCTTTTTGGGTAGCTACAGGAGACACAGTCCTTGACAGGGAAGGGGTAGCAGGACCCAGAGGACCTTCCCACAGACACAGCGATTGCGAGGACCACAGGACACCACGCCAACCCCAGGCAGACTTGCAGCGAGTCACACCCTCTCTCCCCTGACCACCTCCCTATACTGAAGTTAATTTCTCCCGAGCTGTTCCAGATTGAAGGAGGTCTCAAATACATGACAACAAAATACAATACACACGGAAGAATCAACATTGTTAAGATGTCCATCCTATCTAAGGCAATCTACACATTTAACACATTACCCGTTAAATTACAAGCAGCATTCTTCACAGACCTGGAAACAATAACACAGGAATTCAAATGGAAACATAAATGGCTACGAATAGTAAAAACAGTCCTCAGAAAGAAAAAGAAAACGGAGGTATCACACTCTTAGACTATAAACTTTATTATAAAGCTACAATAATCAAAACAGCCTGGTATTGGTACAAGAACAGGTGTATAGACCAAAGAAACAGGATTGAGATTCCAGAAGCAAAACCTCAATTTCTCAACCAACTCATCTTCGACAAAACCTTCACCACTAACCACTAGAGAGAGGAGAACCTATTCAGTAAATGGCCCTGGGAAAACTGACTGACCACATGCAGAAGATTGAAACAGGGCCTTTACCTAACCGAATACACAAAAATCAACTCTAAATGGATCAAAGACTTAAACATAAAACCTCAAACTACAAGAACTTAAAAAATGCAGGAGACACCATTATGGAAATTGGGACTGGCAACCAATTCCTGATCAAAGCCCCAAGTGCCCATGCCATAAGAGGTAAGATAGACAAGTGAGACCTCATCAAACCGGCAAGCTTCTGCAAAGTCAAAGAAACCATCAAGAGAGCAGGGAGATAGCCCACAGACTGTGAAAAAATATTTGCCAACTGTAAGTCTGACAAAGGCCTAACATCTAGGATCTACAAGGACCTCAAACATGCTGGGGAAAAAAAAAACAGCCCCATTACAAAGTGGGCAAAAGATATGAATAAACAGTTCTCAAAAGAAGACATACGAACAGCCAACAGATATATGAAAAATTGCTCAGCCTCACTAGTCATCAAAGAAATGCAAATTAAAACTACACTGAGATACCACCTAACTCTAGTCAGGGTGGCCATCAGCAATAACTCAAAAAATAACAGATGCTGGAGAGGATGTGGTGAAAAGGGAACACTTCTACACTGTTGGTGGGACTGTAAACCAGTACAGCCTCTGTGGAAAACAGTGTGGCGATTTCTAAAAGTTCTAAAAATTGACCTTCCATATGACCCTGCAACTCCCTTACCAGGAATATACCCAGAAGAACTCAAATCACTCTATAAAAAAGATACCTGCACACGTATGTTTATCCCAGCATTGTTCACAGTAGCAAGAACATGGAACCACCTGTGCTGCCCATCCAAAGAGGACTGGATAAAAAAAAATGTGGTACATGTACATGATGGACATAAAGAAGAAAAACAATCATGAACTTTGCAGCAACCTGGGTGGACTTTGAGTCTATAATACTGAGTGATCTTTCACAGAAACAAAGAACTGAATCACGTGTTCTCACTCATAAGCAGACTTGAACAGGTATCAAAACACTATAAGAAAAGGATGGGCAGTAGCAGGAAACTGTGGGAGGATGGGGGGGCGAGGAGACGAGATTGGCAGTCGTGGGAATCTGCCGGGGGGAAGGGGGGTCACACCTCATCAGCAAGGGTACCTGCATAATGAACATTTGTATACCTAACCCTGAATTATAACCTACATCTTTAAAATTAAAAAATTAAAAGTTAAAAAAAAACAAAACACCTTCCAACACTGGATCTTGCACTACTGGAGTAAAAAAATGCCACAAAAGGCTTAATTGGGCCAGCTGACAATATTAGCCTACAGAGAGTAGGTCAAGGTATCTTATTCACGTAAATGTTACCAAACTTGGTAATGGTACTAGGGAATGAAAGAATATTCTAACTCAGGAGGTGCTGAAGGGTAAAAGGCCATGATGTGTACAACTTAGGCTCAGAAAACTTGGAGAAATAAACGGGAAGGGGGTGTTGGGAGTGAGAATGCAAGAGCATGAGCAAAGATGAAAACAGATGAGGTCAAATGTTAACAATATGTTAAGGGAGGCCTGATCTAGAGATGGTCATTATATTATTCTGGCAGCTTTTGTGTATATTTAAAATTACTTTTAAGTGAAAATTTAAGCCCGGCTTGGTGGCTCAGCCTGTAATCCTGCGCTTTGGGAGGTTGAGGTGAGTGGATGGCCTGAGTCCGCGGGTTTGAGACCCGCCTAGGCAACTTGGCAAGACCTTATCTCTACAATAAATCAAAAAATTAGCCAGGTGTGGTAGTGCACGCCTGTAGTTCCAGCTACCGGGAAGGCTGAGGTGGAAGGATTGCCAGAGCCCAGCAGGTCGAGGCTGGGGTGGCCGGGAGCGGCCACTGCACTCCAGTCTGGGCGACCGAGTGAGACTCCAACTCAAAAAAACAAACAAAAAAAGTGCCTCCACTGGAAAACTTAGGGAGAACCGGTTCATGACTAGTGGAGGGCAGGCAGAGGACTCACTGGAGGGGAGACAGGCACTCCAGGTGTGGAGAAGGGTGGAAACAAGCAGTGGCTACAGAAGAGGAAGGCCATCTCTTAACTCAGCCGTGAGCCAGGCCTGCAGGGCCGTGGCCCTGAGGACATTGGTAGGCTTTGAGCTGGCCCTCTCCCGGGCCATCCAGACGGCACACTCCTCCAGACTGACCAGTCTGCTCCATCTTAACTGTGGAGCAAACTGCCTGCCCCTGAGACAGGACAGAGACACCGACAGAACCTTCTCTAACGAAAGCCGGGGAATGAGATGTGCTTTCCTTTTCTAGCTCCATTTTCCAGGGCAGAAAATGTGCTCTGCAGAACCCCAGGGCCTCTCACAACCTTAGGAATATGCTGGCTATAATTTCTTTTCTTTCTCATTATATTAAATGTTCCATTGTCGCAATCAGGGGGAATATAGAGATTCAAATAATAAAGTTCTGGTCTAGGATTGTCTGGAGAATTTCTTCCTGGCTGCGTTCTGGGGAAAGAGAAGAGCTTTCGTTTTCTTTTGGAAATAGCGCGTCCTAGTGGTGGTTGTAGGAACTGCAGGTAAATTCAGGAATCGTTTTTCTCTTGGGTGAAAACATTTGGCCAGTGTTTGCTCCTTGGTCAGTAAAATCAGATTTCGAAATGCCTTTTTTTTTTTTCTTTCTTTTTTTTTTTCTTTTGAAGAAACCACTACCGAAAACTTCTAGATGAGGAAACACGGGTTGGTGTAACTCGGTTCTGTTCCTAAGCCCTGAATTGCTAATGTTTTCATGATGTTGCATAAATACAGCAACTTTTACCCTGGAAAACCACCAGTGGAAATTTCTAAACAGTTTGGATGTCCCCCAGATAATATTTCAAGTCCAAGCAGTTCTCAGCTCTCGTTCTTGCTTAAATTCTAAGCATCTTCTATCTAAACTGACACTTTCGAAACACACTTATTTTAGAACTTTTGTTCCATCCAGTAGGAAATCAGCTCATGCTGAAAAGGCCCCTTTCTCTGTGCCTCCTTGACCAGCCCTGCCACAGCAGCCCATTCTGGGTTCAAGCACTGTAGTCACACGGGTTTTGGGCCCGAGCCATCTCGGTGTCACCTACCTTCCTCCAGAGATGCAGCCAGAGGGTTCGGAGCAAATTAGCACAGATCCTGAGACTTACCAAAATTAGGCCACCTAAAATGAATCATGCAGGCAATTTTTAATACAACCTCCTGTCTGAGTAGCACTTTTCCTAGGCTATTGATTTTCACAGTCATGACTGTAGCTGCTTCCCAAGCAGGCCTGGGTGTGCCAAGTGTCTCATGAAAAGGGCAGATCGTAGGAACGCATGGAGAAAGAGCGTTTGAGGCCAGGAGGAGGCTGGGAGGATGACGGCGAGTTCAATTTGGGAAAAAACATAATTTTCTTTCTTTTTTTTAAATTTTAGAATGGGGAGGTCTCACACTGTTGCCCAGGCAGGCAACCACCTGGGTTCAGGTAACCCTTCGGCCCTCAGCCTCCTGAATAGATGGGATTACAGGTGCCACCATGTCCAGCTAAGTTTGTTTTGTTTTGTTTTGTTGTTTTTTGCTGATCTTGAACTCCTGAGCTCAAGTAATCCTCCTGCCTCAGCCTCCCAAAGTGCTGGGATTACAGGCTTGAGCCACCATGTTCAGATAAAATAATGTTCAACTTCCAGTCTGTATCAACCCCATAATATTTTGAAAAGGAGAAAGAGAATGAAGGATGATCTTCCCTAGGTGCCCACTCTATACCTCTTCATACAGGTAGTGTTATCTGCGAGGAAAGGCTTTATTTTTATTTCCATCAGGGAAAGAGGGAGGGTGAACCTGTCTTCAAGTCCTCCTGCTGGGACATCTTGTTCTCACTATGACAGAACCCGGGGAAGACTTCAGAGTGAAAAATAGGTCCTAACGATCTTAGAATCTTCATTTAGAGATCAACGAAAACTCTCTCCAGTAACAAATGCCTTCAAGCTCTCTGGCCCAACATCATGGAGGAAGCTGTGAGGCGATGAGGTTGCTCTCTAGCTTTCTCTCCCCTCGTCTTCAATTTCTTCCCCCCAGTGTTTCTGCATCATCGGTCTGCAGCCCTTTGTCCTGCTTCAACACCCAACCTTTTACCTTGATCTAGCCAAGGAGTTTCCTTTTCATCTTTTCTCTTGAGGTCAGACCTGGCCTATGTCCTGTTTCCTTCTTGGTCTGCCATCTAACAGCTTAGAATAGTGTGACCATCACTCAAACATACTGTCTTTTTCATGAAAATCTCTGAGGCCTGGTGTCGCCTGTTTAAGGAAATTCTCAGACACTGAGGTAAGCTGTGGAGGGGTACTGCAAGCTGGGGGAAGTTTCAGCCCTTTTCATTTCATTCTGTCTCAAATTTTTTTTAAAAAAGGTATCTTGGAGAAGTTAGGGTTTCACTGTGTTGCAGGGGTGTGATCATGGCTCATTGCAGCCTCAACCTTCTGGGATCAGATAATCCTCCAACCTTAGCCTCTTGAGTAGCTGGAACTACAAGCATGCACCACCACACCTAGCTAATTTTTTTATTTTTGTAAAAATGGGGTCTCGCTATGTTGCCTAGGCTAGTCTTGAACCCCTGCACTCAAGCAGTCCTCTTACTGCGACCTCCCAGAATATTAGGATTACAACATGAACCACCAGTACCCATCCTCAAATATTTTTATTCTAGACACAATGCTGGACAGCAGAAATACGGCAGTTGATAAGATCACTTAACATTACATTTAAAGAGTTATTTATTTCAATGTTTCCTGTGACCGTCCTGATTAAATAGGAGCTTGAGTGAAGTGAAAAGAAAAGGAAAAAATCTTTTTCAATAAATCTGAGGAGCTATTCCAATAGGTGAAGCAAAGACATTGTAAGAGCAAGTGAGGAAAGGAAAGGGATACACTCAGAATAGTGTGAGATTCCATCTGTAGGTGTTTCTTTTCTGACCTTCTATCTTTTCCAGGTAGACCATACATTTCTTTTTTCAAACTCTGAAGATGACTAAGTCATTGATTCCTAGGATAGGCTTAAAAGGAGTTTGGCTAGCCTGGGCAACCTAGCAAGACCCCATCTCTACAAAAAGTCAGAAAATGAGCTGGGCATGGTGGTATGCACCCATAGTCCCAGCTACTTGGGATACTGAAGCAGGATTGCCTGAGCCCAGGAGGTTGAGGCTGCAGTGAGCCGTAATCATGCCATTGCACTCCAGCCTAGGCGACAGAGACTGTGACTCAAAAAAAAAAAGGTTGGAGCATTGGAGCAAGGGAGCTCCTGGGCTCCCACTCTGGTGAGCAGTGAGTCAAACACCTTCGCAAAGATGACTTCATGTCATTCTTAGAAAACCATTGTGAAACAAGTTGAATGAAACCCATTTTACAGATGGGGCAGCTGAGGTTCAGCCAGGCTAAACAACGTAATATGTTCTAGGATGCAAGAGAAAATATGGGGCGAGAGCACTGTGAGCGGAGGAAAGGAAATTTCCTAGTCTTTCACCCAAAGTGGCCTGCGTGGTTTCTGTGGAACCACTGTCATCTCCTCTACTATCCACTCATTTACCTCTGCCAACTTATTAGTTGATGTGATGCTCTTTGGTGTCTCTGTTTCCCAGCCTCTAGATACCCACCCCTCTGTCCAGTCACACAGGTGTAGCGAGCACTTTCTAAATGCAAGAGTGTCACAGGATTACAAGGTACTGTAAGTTCTAGTTCACATCCTTGGGGTAATGACAGCATGATTTTGAGAACAAGATATATACACACAAATAACCAACCATCTACACCCTACAGGGAGTAAAGACCGTTCCATGCTGTTAAATACTTCTAGAAACAAGGAGGTTTAAAAATAACCACAAACAAATAAGTAACCCGCACAACTGAAAGCTTGAACAACTAGCCCGTCCTGCGAGAGAGGAAGGAGAATAGGTGAATTGGATGGCCTGAGCACGAGGCCTGTGTGAGAATGTTCTAGATGGGGATGGTAAAGTCGAGCAGAAGCTGGATGGCTCGAGCAGGGGGTGGAGGATCAGCGGCTAGAGCAGGTCCAAGTCACAGAGCAACGAGAGGGAGCAGGACTGAGCACAGCTGGGTCTGCAGCATCTCCAGGAGACGTGTGTGTGTGTGTGTGTGTGTGTGTGTGTGTGTGTTGGTCTGGGGTGGTGTGGAGGTTTTGGAGCTAGGAAGACCTATGGAAAGAGTGGCCAGGAGCGGTAGCTCACGCCTGTAACCCCAGAACTCCTTGAGACCAGGAGTTTGAGACCAACCTGGGAAACATAGCAAGATCTCGTCTCTTCAAAAAATTGAAAAATTAGCCTGGTGTGATGACACACGCCTGTAGTCCCAGCTACTCAGGAGGCTGAGATGGAAGGATTGCCTGAGCCCAGGAGGTCAAGGCTGCTGTGAGCTGTGACTGTGCCACTGAACTCCAGTCTGGGTGGCAAAGTGAGTCCCCAACTAAAGGAAAAATACACACACACGATGCCAAAAAAAAAGTATACACCTTTTAAGAAAAGAAAAAAACTGCATTAAAATTGTAATAGTATTTATCGACAGCAAAAGATGAATTCAAGTCACATTTGACTTCTGCAATTAGATGAGGTGCTCAAAGTGGTTACCATCAGTGTCCAGACACTTCTTATTATGGTAAACTAAAGTAACACATAGATAATATCTCTTAAAATGTATATACGCTTTTTTGGCACCCCTGGTATATGGAAGGTATGGAGAAAGCATTGTCCTGGGACCCAAGGGACAGGGATTCTAGTCCCAGCCTTCTTGCTAGCTGGAAGTGTAACTTCAGGAGAATCCTCGACACCTCTGAGCCTCAATTTTCTTCAGCTGCAAGACCAGAAATTGGAGCAGATTATATCTGAGGCTCTCCCATGTCAGTCATTCCCAGACCTCCCCCATCTCTCTCTTTCTTCTCTTATCATCCCCTCCCCACCATCAGCTCAAGGCTAGAGAAAATTTTGTCCTTGGTTGGCAAATAACAGTTTTTGTGGTTTTTTGGTTTCTTTGCTTGTTTGCTTGCTTTTGACAAACAATTGCTTCAATCCTGGACAAGCCGTGTCATCATTTAAAAAAAGAGAGAGAAATGAGTGTCACCATTATTGGAGAATTTCTAAAGCATAAATAAGCCCCCAGTGACCAGTGTGGTTTCTATGGAACCAACAGTCACTGATTCTACTGCCCACCCACGTGCTTTTGCTGACTTACTTGCATTGACGCCTCCTGGTGATATTAGGGGCGTCACAGGAAAGAGCCAGGTTCAGGGCTCACTCTTCTGTTTGCTCTAAGGATATTGGGAGGATGCTATTCATTCCACAGAGGAGAGCCACGAGGAAATTTCTCTCCAGATCAAGAAGAGGTGTGGCACTCCGGAGCTACTGGCTTGTCTCTGCCTCAAGGACCCTGTGGGTTGCAAAGGACCCCGTTTCCCTCTTCACAATTGAGTGCTTCTGGAAAACTCCGAGGCAAATCCAGGCCCACCCCTCGCAATTACGTGGGCTTGTACACCATGTGCAACTCCACCCAGCTCTGTCTCCCCTTCCTGCTCATTTGGTCTTCCTTGGCCTCATTTTTCCATCTTCTTTTTAGTTTATTTTTATCTTTCTGAATTATATGCATTTGGGCTCCTTAAATACTTCTGGAAACAAGGAGGTTTAAAAATCTACACAAACAAGTAAATAAGTAACTTGAGCCCTTGAATGCTTTGTTTTCCAGTCCAGAGATCAGCAAACGACAGCCAAACCCAGCCTGCTTCCCGTTTTTGTATGACCCACAAGCTAAGAATGACTTTTACATTTTTGTATGATTTAGGAGAAAAAAGAAAATTCGTGATATGGGAAAATTATATACAATTCAAATTTCAGTGTCCTTAAATAAAGTTTTATTGGAGCATAGCCACACCTACTCATTTGCATACCACCAATGGCTCCTTTCCCCTTACAGGTCCGATTTCAGTTAATTATGAAGGAGGCGGACGTGGCCCTCAAACCTAAAATATTTCCTCTCTGGCCTGTTACGGAAAAAGTGTTGCCCCCGGCTTAGAACTTCATTTTCTGTCTGTTTGAGGTCTTCCTGTCAATGTTAGGATTCTAAAATAGCCTCAAAGCGAGGTATTTGCTACATCCTAACAGCCTAGAGATTTCTGTGCTGCCTGTAAAACCACCCCTCTGGGGACTTTAACCTCACCTCAGGCTCATGCTCACCATCTCACTCAGAGTTCAAAACGATGTCATGGAGACAATTGATTTTCAGCCCCTTAGAGATGACTGAAAGACCTTCTTGGGTCTTTTATGTATATAGTCACTAATAAAATGCATTTTAAGGCTACTATTCTTGCTTAGATGTCTAAGTCAACAGAGGGATCTATACAGCAACTTGGCACTTTTTCCATCACAATTTCCTTCAGTTTCTTTTCAATTGATACATGTGTTTGCATATTTGCTGATTTCTTCCCCCCTCTCCTGGTCAACCTTAGTTAGAAATAAAACCAAGTCTCCATGGAAACACAACATAATGCTCTCTCACAGATGATCGAGGGACCCAAGCAGCTGGTATCGGGCTCAAGTCTGCAATGGCATCTGACCAAATTAGGAAGAGAAAACAGCCTCCCCGGCTCTTCCGGACCTCTCAGGATTCTACAGCTCAGCGAGGAAACCTACACAGATTGTGAATTACTGAGGATTGTTTTATTCTTTCTTTTCCTTCTGAGAATATTCTCTTATTCATGTATATGTTTCAGTGAGGGGATTTTAACCCCTTACTTTTAGGCTGATGGACAGACGTTAGAGAATAAGTGGAAAGAGAACTTGCATTCAGTAAGCACCTACTCTGTGTGTCAGACATGTATATGTTACGGCTGGCCCAATGTCACAAGGTTCTAAAACAAGCAGAGCAGTATTTAAGCTCCAGTCAGCCTAACTCCAAAACCCTACACAACTCTTTGCACTACACAAAAAGAAGAAAATAGAAAAAGACAAGATTGAACAGAGAGGTCTTTTAACATAACTATGGTGCCCTCCCTACCCCTTTGGTCCGGGGGGAATAAAATCAGAATAAGAAAGTAAGAATATAGAAGTCACCATCTCTCCTCACCCCCAACTGTACTTATAAGAAATCAAAGTGTAGGCTGAGGCGGAAGGATCACCGGAGCCCAACAGGTTGAAGCTGTGGTGGCCAGGAGCAGCTACTGCACTCCAGTCTGGGTGACAAAGTGAAACTCCAACTCAGAAAAAAAAAAAAAAAAAGAAATCGAAGTGTAAAGTAAGTTGAGGAGGAACCATGAGGACCCTGGTTTTCTGATTTTCTTCCCTAAAAATCCCCTCCAAGAACTTAAAAGAGAATGTCTTATTTAAATAAAGGTAAAGAATAAGCGTCTTGAAGGAAGGATAAGCGAAGTACTAAGGAAGCCTGATATGGGGAACATATCAGGAGGGTGTGCCACGGCACAGAACATTCATCAGAATTCAAAGCCTTGGCTATTTCTTGGGGCAGATGATCCATGTAACTGCGTCTTTGTCTCCTCCAACTCAGTTTTAAGAGCCACATTCTGCTAAGTCCCATTTCTCACTAGAGTGTGATGCAGCAGCATATACGTTTGTCCAAAAGCCCGCTCCATGAGCGGGACCCGGCATTTCCAAGGTCACAGAGCCTTGCTCACCAAGGCATTATGACAAGTTGCCCCAAACTAGACTTTCAAACCTCAGGGAGGATGGGACCCACAGAGATGCCTCCAGGGAGGGTGGGAGATAACTGGTCCCCTCTGGCAGGTGGGCTCCAGGCCTCCACCTTCAACTGAAGAAGTTTTGCTTTCACCTGCCTGAAGAAAGTGGGTTCCTCTGCTTCATAATTCTTTAAAAAAAACATCATGCCAGAACATATCTTCATCTGAACATTCGTACACAGCACAGATCTGTCACTGATATTTCAACTGTGACTCTTGAGAGAGAGAGGCATGCCCTCTCAAGGTCTGTGCAAGAATTCATGGCAGCTGGGCTCAGTGGCTCAGCCTGTAATCCCACGCCTTTGGGAGGCTGAGGTGAGTGGATTGCCTGAGCCCGTGGGTTCGAGACCCGCCTGGGCAGTGAGACCTCATCTCTACAGTAAAAATCAAAAAATCAGCTGGGCGTGGTAGCGCATGCTTGTAATTCCGGCTACACGGAAGGCTGAGGCGGAAGGATCGCCGGAGCCCAGCAGGTGAGGCTGCGGTGGCCGGGAGCGGCCACTGCACTCCAGTCTGGGCGACCGAGTGAGACTCCAACTCAAAAAAAAAAAAAGAAGAAAAAGAATTCATGGTAGTTCTACCCATCCTGCGACAAATACATGGAGACCTTTTTTTTTGGTAGAGACAAGGTTCCACCCTGTTGCCCAAGCTGGTCTCCAACTCCTGGCCTCAAATGATCCTCCCTCCTTGGCCTTCCAAAGTGCTGGGATTACATGTGTGAGCCATGGCACCTGGTCAGAGATAGATTTTTTTTTAAGTCTACAGTCTATCTTCCCCTTCACCTAATCTGTATTCTGACATCACCATCACTAGCACCACTGTCTTGTGGAAGACACATTCAGAAAAGAAGCTGGGTGAGGCATGGTGGCATCCCTTCTTCATCCCGGTGAGTGAAGCCATAGTTCTCTTGGAAAAGCGGTTAGATTCTTCCTGGCCTCCACCTGTAATGCCTGCCAGGGTAGGCTGTCCTGTGCTCCCTAGAAATCTGAAAGAGTTTCATTCCTTTTCTGCTCTAGCCCTTTATTACATAAAGACTGTAAAATACTCTGCTCTCCAGAGAGGAACCATATCATTGCAAATTGCTTTATTAATAAAATTAGCTGATAAATGAGAGCAGTAGTTACTACACTGAATTAGACCTTTGAATTATGGGAAAATGAAATCACAGGGGCCATCTTGTACTTGAAAATCTTGTCCTATACAATAGAAGTTTTGACTTGAGCTAGGACAATTGTTCCTTACAAATGCTAAATTGTTTTTGTTTTGTTCTTTGGTTTGGGTTGTTTTTTTGTTTTGGGGTTTTTTTTTTTTCCATTTTCAGTATCCTTTTTCTTCTGAATGGCTTTTACTCAGCTTCTGAGCTGTTTAAAACTCCGGGCATTGGTCAAGGACACACTTGTGATTTAGCTAAGCATAGGCATATCTTATAAAATGTTTAAATAGTAATTGCTCTGAAAAAGAATGATACTTCCTATCTCAGAGAAATTTTTTTTTTTGAGTTGGAGTCTCACTCCATCGCCCAGGCCACCCCAGCGTCGACCTGCTGGGCTCAAGCGATCCTTCTACCTCAGCCTTCCAAGTAGTCAAAACTACAGGTGCGTGCTACCATGCCCCGCTAACTTTTTGATTTGTTGTAGAGACGAGGTCCTGCCAAGTTCCCCAAGCTGTTCTCGAACCCATGGGTTCAGGCAATCCTCTCACCTGGGCCTCCCAAAGTACTGGGACTTAAGGATTGAGCCACCACACCCAGCCTCAGAGCAAGTTTTAAAGATTACACATCCAACCCTATACCAGGGAAAAATTTCTCTTTTTCGTTAATATTTCACAGAATAAATAATGGCATGGGAAGGCTAGCGTGCAACCCGTAATTTCTCTTGGGTTATATTGATAAAAAGTGCTGTCATTTCAAGAAGAACTTGAACTACTTTATTACCCATTAGCACAGACCACATGATTCTGCCTTACAAGAAAATAACAGTCTTGAGGCCCACGTGGCATTAAAAAAATAAATCTCCTCTTAATTTATAAATTTCCTTGAGGAGGATAGAGTCTCCATTCTTCATTTTGACTTACTAAATCTACTACCTTCTTAGAGTCAAAGATATTTCTTTTTTGTTTTTCTTTGTTTTTGTGTGTGTGCGTGTGTGTGAGTCAGAGACTTACTGTCGCCCAGGCTAGAGTGCAGCGGTGATCATAGCTCACTGCAGCCTCAACCTCCTGGGCTCAGTGATCCGCCCACCTCAGCCTCATGAATAGATGGGACTACAGGCATAGTCCCATCATGACTGGCTAATTTTTTTTTTTTTTTTGAAGAGAAGAGGTTCTACGTTGCCCAGGCTGGTCTCAAGATCCTGGGCTCAAGTAATCGTCCAGCCTGGACCATTGAAAATGCTGGAATTAAAGGCATAAGTCATAACAGTGGCCAATCCAATTAGTATTTCTAAGGCCACACGTGGTTAGGACTTTCAAGTAGGTGAGCTTGATATTTTGTGTAACCCTTTGAGTAAAGAGAAAGACAATTTAAAGCTCAAAAAATAAGGCAACCCAAAAAATGGGCTCACCCACTGCATTTATTTTCCTTCTCCTTGTAGCATTCTGTCCTGCTATTTCATGCTTATTTCTTTTATAACAACCTTTAACCTCAGTGCAGTGCAGTGCCCTGGTTGGACACATTGCAATCAGCATTACCTGTATGCCATGCCCGTCTCTGCCTTGGTGGTATCCTGCAACGAAATTCCATGGACACGTAAAAACTTTTCCAGATGTTTCTGTTCTGCCGCTCCACTGGGCCTGACAGGCCCGCAGGCTGCCTGAGGCTGAGTCTTGGTCACTGCAAGGTGCCGTCTGCATTTTAGAGCTGATTCACTGGATTTTGGCAGACCTAGCTTGGGGCTAGGGATGTCTGCACAGGCAGGTTTATACAGATGCATGTTTCAAAACCCAAGGAGGCAAAGCTAATTGCACAGTTCTTAGCTTTAAGTCAGTCTGTGTCTTGCTGTGATTACCTTGGGTTATCTGGCTTCGGTATGTCCCTCAAAGAACTCAGCGTGTATTCTTTAGCTCTCTTAGGGGTTTTGTAAGCAAGCAGGCTCCTAAATCCCAGACAGAGCTTTTGGTTATATGTCTCTGCCCAGGCCTAGGCAGACAGGAGCCTGTCAGAGGCCAATCGCTTTTCCCGTCCTATCCCTTTAAAGTTCTCAAAGTCAAACGTAAACAACTAAGTATGGGTCTAGGGTGGGAGGGGAATGGGCATTTTTTCCCCATGTCTTTCTATTTAGGTAAAGGGAAATATTTTGGTGGGAACTGGGCCAAATCTTCTGTTTTCATAAGCATCGTAAGGCCTTGGGGATGATTCATAAGCATGTAATGAGACCTCTTAAATTATTAAGTATTTCATAATCAAATAATTTTTTATACCAGTGGCATGATTCATTTGGGTGAAAGGTTCATGAACCTTTTTCTTTTCAGCTGTTGCTGTCAAATGACAGGAAAATATCCATAAGTTGGTTGTAAAAAATAAAGGACCCACACAAATATGACCAGTTATTGTCAACAAAGGTGCAAGAATAATTATATGAAGGAAAAATTAGCCTTTCAGCAAAGGATACCGGACCAATTGGTAATCCACAAGCAAAAGCAAAGCAAAACAAAACAAAAAGAATTGAACCCTTGGCTTAAACCTTATATTTGTATGAAAATTAATTCGAAATGGATCATAGACTTAAATGTAAAATTGTAAAACTTCTAGATCAGAGAAGATCTTCAGGACTTAGAGCTGAGTGAGAAATTATTACACTTGACACCAAAAGCACAATCCATAAAGAGAAAATTAATAAATCACAACTCACCAACATTAACAACATTTACTTTAGGAAAGATCTTGTGAAGAAGATGAAAAAACAAATTACAGACTGAGAGAAAAATTTGCAAATCCACATATCTGATGCAGGACTTACATCTAAAACATATAAGGAATTCCACAAACTCAACAATAAAAACATAAGCAATCCAGTTAGCAAACGGGCCAAAGATATGAACAAGCATTTCACTGAAGAGGACACACAGATGGAAAATACGTGCATTAAAAGATCACCAGTCATTGGGAAATACGAGTGGAATCTGCAGTGAGATGTCACCACACACCCATCAGAATAGTTTTAAAAAGAATGGAGATAACACCAAATGCTGGCAAAGATTCAGAGAAACGAGACCTCTCATAAATTGCTGGAGGGAATGTGAAATGGCCACTCCAAAAAAGAGTATGGCAGTTTTTTAATCAAATTCACCATCGGCCACAAGAATCACACTCTCAGGTATTTATCCCAGAGAAATGAAACCTGCACACAAATGTTTGTAACATCTTTATTCATAATATCCCAAAACTGGAAACAATCCAAATTTTCTACAGTGCCATATCCATACCATGGAATATTATTCAGCAATGAAAATGGACTATTGATAAAAGCAACAAGTTGAATGACTCTCAAGGGACTTATGCTGAGAAAAACAACAAACCAATACCAAAAGGTTACATACTGTGTGATTCTATTTATACAACACTCTTGAAGTGACTAAATTATAGAGATAGAGAACTGACTAGAAGTTGCCATGGTTAGGAAAGATGAAAGGGAAGGAGGTGGCTGTGGCTATAACAGGGTAGACAAGGAGTTCTTGTAAAGGAACTGTTTTGTGTTAATTATGGTGGTGGTCCCATAATTAGTCTACACGTGATAAAATTGCATGGAACTAAGTGCACACACACACACATGCACACACACACACATGCACACACACAAATGAATACATAGAACACTAGTTAAATGCAAATAAAACTACTGACTCATATCATCCTATTTTCTGGTTGTGCTATTAACTATAGCTATGCAAGATTTTATCATTTGGGAAAACTGGGGGAAAAATATATGGAATCTCTCTCTTGTGTCTTGTAACAGCATGTGGATCAATAGTTCTCAAAATTAAAAGATTTTCTTTAAAAAAAAAAAAAAAAGCAAAGAGAGGGCCAGGGACTGTGGTTCACACCTGTAATCCCAGCATCTTGGGAGCCCGAGGTAAGAGGATTGCTTGAGACCAGGAGTCCAAGACCAGCCTGGACAACATAGCAAAACTTTGTATCTATAAAAAATAAAAAATAATACAAAAAAATTAGCCGGCTGTGGTGGCATGCACTGGTAGTCCCAGCTGTAGTTCTAGCTAGTTGGGAGGGTGAGGCAAAAGGATCACCTGAGCCCAGCAGGTCGAGGCTGTAGTGAGCTGTGGTGGTGCCACTGCACTCCACCCTGGACAACAGAGTGAGACACACACACACACACACACACACACACACACACACACACACACACACACACACACGACTCCTCACAGAAGGGTCTTCCCACCATGTGACTCCAGCTGTGACCCTTCTCCAGCCGTGACTCCTGGACATAAACTGTCCATTCAGTTCAACAGACTTCACACTTCACACTTCCACCTCCGCATCTCTGCTCATGTGAATCCTTCCCCCACACTCAGATGCCCCCTTAAAGCTCATCTCATCCAGGCATGGTGGCTCAAGACTGTAATCCCAAGCACTTTGGGAGGCCAAGGCAAGAGGATTGCCTGAGCTCGGGGGTTCAAGACCAGTCTGAGCAACATGGTGAAACCTCGTCTCTACAATAAATAAAAATTTAGCTAGGTGTGGTGGCACATGCCTGTAGTTCCAGCTATTTGGAAGGCAGAGGCGGAAAAAGGATCGCCTGAACCCAGCAGGTCAAGGCTGCAGTGGCCAAGAGCGTGCCACTGCACTCCAGCCTGGGTGACAGAGTGAGACTCCAACTCCAAAAAAAGAAAAAAAAAAGGTCATCTCCTACAAGAAATCTTCCCTGACCACACTCAGCCTCCAGTATACAATCACTTTTTGAAATTTCACTGGCAATTCAAATCTAAAACCCTCACTCCATACTTCCAAACTGTTTCACAGATATTTGCACACCCCTTATCATTTCTGCCATATATTTTATATCCTATATCATTATCATCCTATTTACTATTTGTAATTGAATTGCCTTTTTTACCTAAATGAATTTTTGTATTGTAGACTGAATATCTGTGTCCCCCTGAAATCAGTATGTGGAAATCCTAACCCCCAATGGGACGGTGTAAGGTGGTAGGGCCTTTGGAAGGTATGTCATGAGGTTGGCACCCTCATGAAAGGGATTAGTGCCCTTATAAGAGGCCAGAAGTAGCTCCTTCTCCTTCCACCTTGTGAGGCCACTGCAAGAAGACAGCAGTGGCACCTAACCCTGAAGAGGACCTTCCCCAAGAACATGTCCCTGGTGACCCTGATTGCAGACTTCCAGCCTCCAGAACTGTGAAACTCAGACAGCCCCCACTAAGACATTTAGCAAGGAAACAATTGCATCACCATCATCATAAACGGAAAAACCTTATCATTTGTAATAAAACAGAATGTAGCTGGTAAAATATGCAGTAAAAATGAAGGGTGTTATTAAACTGCAGCTGCATAGTTTAAGTTCAAAAGCTTGAAGCCAGAGTCCTAACACTTTTGTATTTTTTTTACAAAGATTTAAAAGTGTTAGAGAGGTGTTTAAGATATTTTAACACAGGTCTGATTCATTCTCATTCTTTCTCTCTCTCTCTCTCTCACTCTTTCTTTCTCTCTTTTTAAGGTAATCAGAAGAATTGAAAGGAAACTGAAACAGGAATACATCATCTCTGCAATGTGAATCAAAGTTATGTAATGCCCCATGAGTAGTACTGTTGCCTACCTTTGGAAAACACTAACATAATATGCTGTCCCAGAGTATTAGACACCTTTTCTTAGTGAGCCTGGTACAGTGGCTCACACCTGTAATCTCATAGCTTTGGGAGGCCAAGGCAGGAGGATTGCTTGAGCTTAGGAGTTCAAGACCAGTCTGACAACATAGTGAGACCTCATTTCTACAAAAAAAAAAACCACAAAAAATTAGCTGGGTGTGGGGGCACACACCTGTACTCAGCTACTTGGAAGGCTGAAGTAGAAGGATCGCCTTAGCCCAGGAGGTTGAAGCTGCAGTGAATTGTGATTGTTCCACTGTACTTCAGCCTTGGCAACAGAGTGAGAACCTGGCTCAACAAAATAAATAAAATAAAAATAAAACCCCAGCTATATACGGCTGCTGTTCTTACAGACCCACCCAGGCTGCTCTGCCCATGGAGTAGCTTGCTCTCTGTCATTTCAATTAATCTATGCTCACTTTTCAACTAAAACCCCAATGATATATGTGGGTTGCTTTGCCTACAGAGTAACCTTCTTTCTGTTCCCTTTTACTTTTAATAAACTTACTTTCACTCTAATTTGTTGGCTCACTCTTGAAATTCTTTCCTGTCTGAAGCCAAGAACCCACTTGGCCTCTCAGGCTGAACTTCAACTTTGGGGTCCATTGTCCTGTGGTCAGTTCCATCACTTACAACAGTCACCTGGGTAAGTCATTAAAATGGCTCCCTCAGGCCTGAGACACCTGGAGATTGAGCAGTAGCCCCAGTGGTGGTCCCCAGTGGAGGAAGAAACAGAGGTGAACCAGGAGAGCAGTTCATACAACCTGAGACACCAGCCCTCTCTCACGTAGCCTCTCTCCCTCTGCCCTCGAAATATGGAGCTGGGGCTGGGCACAATGGCTCACACTTGGAATGCCAGCACTTAAAAAAGCCAACATGTCCGAGCTCAGTGGCTCAGCCTGTAATCCCGTGCCTTTGGGAGACTGAGGTGAGTGGATTGCCTGACCCCGCGGGTTCGAGACCTGCCTGGGCAGCGAGACCTCATCTCTACAATAAATCAAAAAATCAGCTGGGTGTGGTAGTGCTTGCCTGTAATTCCAGCTACTCGGAAGGCTGGGGTGGAAGGATCGCCGGAGCCCAGCAGGTCGAGGCTGTGGTGGCCGGTAGCGGCCACTGCACTCCAGTCTGGGTGACAGAGTGAGACTCCAACTCAAAAAAAAACAAAAACAAAAACACAAAGCCAACATGGGCGGATTGCCCAAGGCCAGGAGTTCAAGACTAGCCTGAGCAACACAGCGAGACCCCCATCTCTACAACAAAATTTTTTAAAAAATCAAATATGGAGTTGGAGCCAGGAGAGGAGAGAGAAATGAGGAAGCCAATATTTTTCTGAAGTTTCCTTTCATAAAGTTCTAAAAGTTGGTCAATGTGATTTCAAGTCCAGTTTAAAGGTAGAAATTGTATTTAATAAGGGAACTGTTAGTCTCTTTGGTTGTCAACACAAGTTAAGATCAGTTTTAAACTCAATGTGATGACTGTAAGAAATATGTTTGAACAGCTGAGAAAGGCAAGTTTGTGTCTTTCTTGCTGTCTTTCTGTGTCCCAGGAATGATGATTATTGTATCACTCTTTCTAGAATCTTTAAGTGTTATACAGTCCGGGGTCAACAGAGTGTAAACAAAAGCAACCAGTCTGCTTGATAAGAGAGGTGTTTCCAGCCACATTCTGCTGATAGTCACGGGAGGCCCTGGGACGCAGAAGTCACCGATAGCAGGTCACATAGCTCTGGGGGCAGGGCAGGTTTCCCCCACACCTGTTCAAGCATTCATAAATAACCATGTGACCTTGGACAGGGCTTGATCTTTCTAACCCCTTAGTTTCTTTATTGGCTTAGACTAGGTACATTTCTAAGATTCTTCTAGATCTAATGTTCTGTGAGTCTCAAAAAGTACTTGGGCTAGACAGTCCACAGAAGTGATGACCCTTCTTCCTGTATAAACTGGCAAGACTTGAATTTCAGGAATTAAGTTCTGTATGGTACCAGGCCCGTGAGATTGCTATTATTGTTAGAATATGCTGAACACATTTATCACCTGATTTTAAATATTTCTAGACTAAGGAGATGACTTGTTGAACACCGTATCTTGGATTCATGGGCATGTCACCATCGTCTAAAAATCGTCTCAGTCTAAGAGTGAAAACTGAGGCTGAAGCTGGTGGGGCTGGAAGGTGGGGACTGGGGCCCCCCGGTTGGGACCAAGTGAATTTGGACAAGGGACACCAGACCACAGTTCAGAGCATGCTTTCCTATTCCAGTTATTTGTAGGAATGTCGTCTGCTTTGTTTAGGTGTTTGCTCCCTCGTGTTCTGCAGGGGACGCCCTGTGACATCTGCCTCCTTTCCACTGGGAACCTTCCAGAAGGAGTGCTCTTCTTATCACAGTCCCTTCTCTTCTCCTTTGCCAGCGCTGTTATGGGGTCTAGTTGCACCTGGTGAGACCACTGCTAAACACAGTCTGTGTGCATTGTGTCAGCAAAACACAACACCTAAAGCATGGCCTTTGCCCTCGAGGAGCTCTGGGTGGAGAGGAGGAGAGATAGCAGTAAGGATTACATAGCGGGGTGGTCGGAGCTAAGATGGAGGCCACTGGTGAGGAGGCGCCCCAAATCCCAGCTGGGGAAGGAGCAGAGGATAAGAGAACGAGATAACGTCAGTAGTAAAGCCAAGTGGTGTGGGGCATTCTTTCAGAAGTTTGAAATCAATCAATTAAGAAGTATAACCTTGAACGTCTCTCTGTTTAGCAATCGTTGGCACTTTCTAGACCAGGGGTGCCCAACCTTTTGACTTCCCTGGGCTACATCCAATAAAGACGAATTGTCTTGGGGAACACATAAATTACATAATATAGTTAGTGCGTATACATGATAAGAACCCTTTTATTTTTTAATATTTTTAAATTATAAAGTTTAGAAAATGGATTTAAAGTCAGTCATACTCAGTGATCTATCACAGAAACAAAAAACAGAGTACCATATGTTTTCACTCATAAGCGGACCTTGAACAATGATTATAATACTATAAGAAAGGTACTGGCAGTAGTGGGAAACTGTCAGGGGACGGGGGGTGGAATTGGCAGTTGAGGGAAACTGCTAGGGGAGGGAGGGGCATACCTCATCAACAAGGGTACCTGCATAATCAGTGTTTGTATACCCAACCCTGAATTGTACCTCACATCTTTATAATTAAAAAAGAACAATAGCCGGGCTCGGTGGCTCAGGCTGTAATCCCATGCCTTGGGAGGATGAGGTGAGTGAACTGCCTGAGCCCGTGGGTTCAAGACCCGCCTGGGCAACTTGGCGAGATCTCATCTCTACAATAAATCAAAAATCAGCCGGGCATGGTAGCGCACGCCTGTAGTTCCAGCTATTTGGAAGGCTGAGGCGGAAGGATCATCGGAGCCCAGCGGGTCGAGGCTGCGTTGGCCAGAAGCGGCCACTGTACTCCAGTCTGGGTGACAGAGTGAAACTCCAACTCAAAAAAAAAAAAAAAGAACAATAAAAAATAAAATAAAATAAATAAAACTAGTGGGAAATTTGACCTTGTTTTGTAAAACAAATCTGTCAGTTTGATGGAAGTGGTTGCAATTCTTAGTGAGTTCTCAAGTTGCTCATCAGAAATGTTTGTTGGAATTTTGCTCTCCACATGCTTCATCATTGAAAACAGCTGCTCACAAATGTTTGTGCTGCCAAAAAACAATGTCATGAATAAGGTGTGATTGTGAACTTCAAAAATGGAACTATGCATGGAGTCATGAAGAAAATAAATGCTAAAAAACACATAATGCTAAAAGATTTTGTGGGGCTGCATGACTAGCTGTCCTGGGCTGCAGGCAGCCCGTGAGCTGCAGGTTGGACATGCCTGTTCTAGGCAATCCCTCTCACCTCCTTTTAGGCCTTTCGGGGGAATGCAATGCGACAGTTCCAGTGGGATGAAGAGGGGACTGCATTTCATCGTGTCTGGGAGTATAGCACATGACTGACGGATAGAGAGCCCTTGGATCCCAAAGGTGGCAGCTTCACTTTCGTCTCAGTTGGTCTCTCTTCCTGACCTCTACTGCTTGTCTGTTATATGCTCTTGCATTATAGTGTAAAAACAACTCCTCCTTGGAGTATGATACATATGCACTGTAGCTTTGTTTTAGAAAAAATGAGCATACTTACTGGTAACTGGGTCTATAGGTCTCTTCCTTGACCCGTAAAGAGTTTGTAGGCAGGACTGGCCCTTGGGATTTAACTGTCATTCTGCATTTATCCCACGATGACCCACATCCACAACCAGAAAGAAACTTTGAGTAGAACTGGCATTTGTAGCAGAAACTCGCCTCCCTTCTTGGGGTGTGACTCTCTTGCTCTCTTTTCGTTCCCAAAAGATGTTCATATGTAACCTTTGGTCTAAGACTAAAGCAAAGGAAATGACCAGTGGGGCCCAGATGTGCAAAAGTATACTATGTGGCCAGAAATACCTAAAAAACATGACACTTTGGAGCACAGAGTGCTTTGGAGGTTTAGGGTTAAGGTTAGGTTAGGATTAGAGAAGGTGAAGAGGGTAGATGGTGGAAGATGAGACTTTGGTCCCATTGGTTCGGCTCTGGACTCTCTCTTTAAGTATTGTTGAGCTGTGGAAGGTTTGAGTATTGTGTAGCAGTGTATTGTTGGTCACATGCTGTTCGGTCTACACTAAAGTAGTGCTTCCAGGATACTAAGAACACTTTCCCCCTTTAGCCCCTTCTGCACTGGCCTGGCTTAGAAGAATTTCCACAGACAGAGAGTACAGTATGGCAAAAAGAGCACAGGCTGTGAAGCCAAGAGGGTTTGGGTTCAAATCCTGCTCCTACAGCACACTAGTGGGTTCACGTAGGCACTTTTTAAGTCCCATTGTTTTCCTCTTGAAAATACAATTCATCATATTACTGAATGTTGGAAGAATTGCATTTGGTGTGCCCAATATAGAATAAATGACTCAATAAATGGCACGGATCGTGGCTCACTGCAGCCTCAACCTCCTGGGCTCAGGCAATCCTTCTGCCTCTTGTTATAATACCTGCAATGCTGTCAGGGTTGGAGGGTCCCCACATTCACTGCACAACTCCAAGGACTGTCATCCAAATGGTAACTGTGTGGATTTTGCCCCCTAGTGTTGTGTGGTATATGGCACACACAGCTAGGCAGACCTAGATGGTAAGCAACAATTTTCAGGAGACTTCAATGCTGTGGGTGGCTTGAGAACAAATGGATGGGGATGCCTTTAAATATGGCTTTCTCCTTTCTAAAGATAAATGAGAAAGCAACCTTATTAAGTAAGGTTGATTTGTTCTTCATCTAATACGAAATGCCTCCATTGTGCCTTAAGTGCCTACTCAAAAAGCAGGTTGTATCTTTCTGTGGGGTCTAGAACTTGTCAGCAACAAGGACTGAAGGCTGGGAAGTAAAGTGTCACCATGAAAAGTCAACCTCAGCTATAAAAGCAAGGCCTAAAACTTCATATTTTCAGTTTTGTGATACAATGCACTATTGAAAGGTCTCACTGGGATCATTTTATCCACACCAGACTCTGCCCTTTTGATCTTCTAGGTGGTTGAGATTAATCTTTAAAAATCCAGGATTCTAACTAGAGCTAGAAGAACTCTTAGAAATCAGGATTCAATTATCTTGTTTTACAATAAGGAAGCAAACATCCAGGCAAATTGGCAATATTAAGCAGTCAGTTATTGTAAGAACTGGAATAAAATGCCAGTTTCCAGCAGCTTGGGTTTAGTGGTCAGGAAGATGGGGGCTTAAATCCTTATCCAACAGGATACTACTGTGTGAATTGAGAGCTCTTTGAGTTTTTAGTTTCTTCTTTTGGAAAAAAAAGGGGGGGGGCAGTGAAAACAATACTACTTTCATACAGTTCAATAAGCTAAATTAGTTTGTATATTTTGAATCTCCAAATATGTTATCTCTGCCTCTTGATAAATGGATGTCATTTCAATGTATAATAATTATAAATGTTTAATCACCAAAGTTCCAAGGCAATACTGTTGAAAAATGATTCATTAGGGGAAAAAATGCTCTGTGTTTCTGCTGTGGAAGACAAATGAATAGCTTTACTTTGCTTACTTTATTTGTGGTAGAATGTTCTCTTTGGCTGGGAAATGTATAAAATTTAGAATACAACCATTCCATCAACATTTTGAAAAATTGTGCTCTACATGGTTTGCCTTTCTAAAATCTATGAAGATTATCCCAAGATAAACATCAACTTGAAGCATTTCTAGCACTTGGCATTTTCCCACATGTTAGTTCAAAGAGAGAGGCACATGAATTTTTTTGAGGTCACCTTATCAGCAGCCTTGCTAGATAGAACACAACCCAGAATCAGTAAATGAACAAGTAGGATATCCCCAAAGCCCATGTTTCAAACCTCAATTCATGAGCCATTTAGTCTTTCTTGGTCATAATTTGAGCAAGAGTGGCTTTTTTATTTCCTCTTCCTCCCTAGAGTAAAGACAGAAAATTAGATGAAAAGAGCTATTAAAGGCAGGCATCCTGACAGCAACAAGGAAAGCTTACAGCAAGGTGAAGATACAGAAAAAACAATGGAGGAGGAAAAACTTCAGAAGTCAACGTTTAATAATAAAATAGCAAAATGAGGCCTCTAATTTTCAATGCAGATAGTTCTACAGGACTTTATAGTCCCTAAGGACATTTTAAACATAGCACAAATAGTTGACATTTATTAAGATAAACTGGAGTTGTCAAGTGTTTCTTCAGGTTTACAAAGTTAAAATGAAAGCTTAACACTGAAATTAGAAAGTTTCAAGTACTGGGAAAAATCCCTTGGGTGAAAATTTCCATTCTCTGACAATGTCAGATGAATGAAGCCTAATTGTGAATGTTTTCTGCATTTAGAAATATCATGTCCATCCTGATTAACTTTTTTCCCATTAATAACAACTTGGTGGTTTAAGCCCTTAGTCTTAAAAAAGGTCAACTTTGTTCTTTTTTTTTTTTTTTTTGAGTTGGAATCTCGTTTTGTTGCCCAGACTGGAGTGCACTGGCACAATCACAGCTCACCACAGCCTTGACCTCCTGGGCTCAGGTGGTCCTCTCATCTCCATCTCCCGAGTAGCTGGGACTACAAATCTGTGCCACCACTCCTGGCTAATGTTTTTTATTTTTTTGTAGAGATGAGATCTCGCTATGTTGCCTAGGCTGATCTTGAACTCCTGGGCTCAAGTGATCCTCCTTTCTTGGCTTCGCGAAGAGCTGGGACCACAAGCATATGCTGCCACACCTGGCTACCTCTGCCCTTGAGCTGTCCGTGTGTTTCATTCCCCTGGTCCTTTCTTACCTGCTTCCACATTGGTTTGCATTCCCACAAACCCCAATGTAGTCTCGTAAAAGTCCAGTTAAAATGATGCGTCTTGTGTGTATGTTTCCCTGATACTTCTCTTTCCTGTCTCCCTGCCTCCTGACAGAGCTAATTGCCCCTTTATCTGTATTTGTACAGCATTTCATTCACACTTCTAGTATCACACCAATAAAACTGTATTGTAGACTTGTCTTCCCTGAAAGTCTCCAAGATCGTTCAAGGTAAGAAGTTCTGAATATTCAACCCTATATCCTCGGAACTGGAATGTCATAGATGTCAAACTTCTGGAATAAATTCTGTGCAACTTCCTAGTTTGTTAGAAATTATTTCAATATTGCATACGTGGTAATACAAGAGCGTCCTTAAATGTAAGTGTATTTTCTTCCTCAACTAATTCTGAATGTTGACTTCATTGGAAATTGATTTAACTGAAAACACTTTTAAGACACATTTAATACTTCATTGCCATTTATTTTGGATAGACAACCATCTGGAATGTAAAACTTTGCAAACAGATTTAAGCATCTAATATTTTGTCCAACAAGCAACTGGTGTTTGGATATTCTCATCATTCAAATTACTGAGCTTGGAATAAAAAAAAGAAAAAGCTGAACCTTCTAACACATCCCACTTGCGGGATTGTTTGTGCTGCCTGTCACCTCCTCAGTCCCAGGAGTAATTAAAAATGTAAAAACAGCACTTTTGGACAGCTTGTTTCATACTTGATGTTCATTGTTGTAATCAAATTAAATATGAAGATGAAACTACAAAAGGCACCTTTGGCTCTGATTTTATTTTAGTAGAGTATTTCAAATGGAAGATAGTTGTCATGAAAAAGGGTCTCTGGTATACACACTCAATCTTCTTACCCAATTATTCCCTAAATTCCTCACTCTTCCCTACACAAATGTACACATACCTTGATTAAGGATAGTGACTCAGGGAAGAAAGGACAGACCATCATTAAGTATACGCAGTTTTATTGATCAAAATTATGATACTCTGTATCATGCTTCTGGAAAGTGACTGGCTTGTCTGTCTTTAAGAATCCTGCAATGGAACTAGAGTCTATAATACTGAGTGACCTCTCACAGAAACAAAGATCCGAGTATCACATGTTCTCACTCATATAATGGACCTTGAACATCCAATGTAATACTATAAGAAAATGACTGACGGTACTGGGAAACTATGGCAGGGGAGAGAGATGGGATTAATGGTAGCAAATATCTGTCTGGGGATGGGAAAACACCTCTTATCAACAGGGTGCCTGAATGAAACGTAATTGTACACCTAACCCTTAACTGTACCCCACAAAACCATAATAAAAAAATATTAATAAAAAAAAAAAAAGAATCCTGCAAACGTGTAGGAATTGCATTGCTTGAATGAACACATTGTTGTAGAAGCGCTTCTGAAAAGCACTCACCTTTCTGGTTCTGCAATTGGCTGAGCTCGTGAGTCTCCCAGCTCCCTGCAGGTGCTCTCTGACCTGTTCCATGGGTCTAGCTCTGCCACCTGAGCCATCAGCCTGTGCCTGTGCCACCAGAGTCTGTGGCTGTTACCGTGGAAAAGGATAGCCTTACAGGACCATCGTCTCACCACTGGATGGAGAAGGAATCAAACCTGAGCCTCAGGGAGACTCATCCAGCCATAAGTGGTTCTTAGGGCAAGAAGAAAAACTCCCAGAGGTTCAAAACAAAAACCAAGAGCTCGCGGATTGACATAAGGAAGACTGTTTACTTCATCTCTGTCCCACGTCCCTGCCAGGCTGACATCAGATCACCGTCTACAGGTTTCTCTGTGTCATCAGTCTTCTCATTGCCACAGGAAAGCTGAGATCCAAGTAAAGAAGCCAAAAGAGATTGACCCATTCTGTGGCTAAGGAAAGGCTGGGTCAATGGTCAGGCTTTGAATGAAGGAATAACAGGGAACTCCTCGATCTCTCCATGCTCTAGAAAACAGCCAAACTCTACCTTAGCATCTCCTGTACCTGGCTTCAAATAGTGCTCTGAGGACGGAGACTGGCTGGGGGGTTCCCCATGCCCATTTCTCTTTCTTCCAAGGCATACATTTAGACTACAATTCCCGCCTTCTTTGCAGTTAAGTGTGGTCATGTGACTGGATTCCAGCCAATGCTACTTCTGACAACTGTTCATTTACAAGCCTGGTTCAGAAAATGAACACATGTGACCCTCCACAGCAGTAAGTCCCCTACATATGAACCTTCAAGTTGCAAACTTTCAAGATGCAAATGTGCATTTGCCTGTTTAAGTTAGTTCACATGTCTGGTATAACTTGTCATGTGCATACTGTAATTTTCAAGGTACTGTATTGTAAGATTAAAAATGTCTTGCTGGGCTCGGAGGCTCAGCCTGTAATCCCACGCCTTTGGGAGGCTGAGGTGAGTGGATTGCCTGAGCCCGCAGGTTCGAGACCTCCCTGGGCAGTGAGACCTCATCTCTACAATAAATCAAAAAATCAGTCGGGCGTGGTAGCACGTGCCTGTAATTCTGGCTACTTGGAAGGCTGAGGCGGAAGGATCGCCGGAGCCCAGCAGGTCGAGGCTGCGGTGGCCAGGAGCGGCCACTGCTCTCCAATCTGGGTGATAGAGTGAGAGTCCAACTCAAAAAAAAGAAAACTGTTGTCTTTATTTTTCTTTTTTATAAATTATTTGTATGAAAAATATTATAAACCTATTGCTGTACAATACTATGTAGCTGATTGTGTTAGTTGGGTACCTAGGCTAACTTTGTTGGAGTTATGAACAAATTGGACTTAAGAATGCACTCTTGGAACAGAATTCGTTCACATGTAGGGACTTACTGTACAGTCTTCTCCAGGCTGCTGGGTTCATGTCAATGTTCAGCTATGAGCCAGCTTAGAAAACAAAGGTAAACATGACAGAATTTTCATCAGTCAAGGTCCTCCATGATTGGACCTATCACGTCCCTGACTGGAATTACATGAGTAAGAAATAAGATTTTTTTTTTTTTTTTTTGAGACAAGATCTCATTATGTTGTCCAGTCTGGTCTCAAACTCCTGGCCTCAAGCCATCCTCCCACCTCAGCCTCCTAAGTAGCTGGGATTGCAGGTGTCGAGTCACTGCCATGCCCAATTTGAAATCAACTTTCTGATGTCAAAGCATTGAGGTTTCAGAAGTTAGCAGCTAGGATGCACAGGGAGGCGGGCGAAGTAATAGAAGGGACTGACGGCAGTTCAGATAGGAGTGGTAATAACAGCGTTTGCTATAGGCCCTTCCTAGGCATTCAACACTGTGCTAAAACTTTCCATAGATATTATCTCATTTAATCTTCCCAGTCCTATGAATATATAAAATACTGATATCCCCATCATGCAGTTGAGAAGACTGAGGCTCCAGGTCACATAGATTGTAAGTGTTCAAATCAGGATTCACACCTACATCAGCCTGACATTAGAGCTTCTGTTAACCTGTCCCAAGATTCTGTAACCCTGGAGGCTTATTGAGGAAGCAAGATGCACAGTGCCCCCAGCCGGTGAAAATGAGAACTGCACGACCATCTGAAGGGTAAAGGTGAACCGTCAACTAAGATGTACGAAATACAACTAAGTTGTTTAATGAAAGCTAAATGTTAAAATCACAGTATGCCATCACCCCTCTCCAGAGAAAGAGCATATCTGGTACATAGGGACAGAATTCAAAAGGTGGATCTTGAAGGTGGTGGTGATGGGGATAGCTTAACAATGGCTCAAAGAGGGAACCTGGAATATACTTGAGTGCATTCAGCAGAGAGGCGGCTCAGGGAAGATTTCATCCCCTGGATGGGAGAAGAAGGAAAAACGAATCAACAGACAGAAAGTGGATAGCAGAGCCATCCTCTCCCTCACTGAAGGATGTGGGTTTTAACAAGCCCATGAGGTTATGGTAGTGGTTAAACAGAATGATTATAAAAAACCCTGGGGGGAGGGGAAGGCATGATGCTCAATAGATGCTTGATAAACACCAAGAAGTTGAAATAAACAGTCCTCTGTACATCACCTCCAGGACTTTTGTGAGGTCTGAGTCCAGTCCTGCCCTGTTTAGTGACTATTTTCCTCTAAATTGACTCACTTATTCTAAAACTTACCCTTGTCCTCAGAGGTAAGTAACAGCCATGAGGTCAGAGGTTTGAGGTGTAAGTTATATGCCTCTTCCGAATATTCGTGAAAGCGAATATAAGCCCACTGAGAGACTGCTTGTCTACATTCCCCAAAAAACTATCTCAGGTACAACTAGAGTGCCATAGCTTGGAAAACACCGAAAGACTATAAAGAGGCCTAGACGAGGAAGCAAGAACCCTGGGGTCCAGGCCTGGATGACCATGATGTCATCGTCATAAGGCCTGTCTCCTAGGAAAATGCATACCTTATATTGTGTGAAGGCAGAGGAGATAAGGTACATGAAACATGTCATAAACAGGAACACTACAGATCTTAGGTGTTTGTCTGTCTCCTTCTAGCAAAGAAATTTTTTTTTAAAAAATAGAGACAGGGTCTCACTCTGTTGCCTAAGCTGGAGTGCACTGGCATGATCATAGCTCACTCACTGCAGCCTCGACCTCCTGGGCTCAAGTGATCCTCTCGCCTCAACCTCCTGAGTAGCTGGAACTACAGATGCACACCATTGTAGAGACAGTTTCTCACTATATTACCCAGGCTGGTGTCAAATTCCTTGGCACAAACGGAATTACAAGCATTAGCCACCATACCTGGCTTACAGAAAACTTTAAAAAATTAAACATATCTATCCATAATCAACCAATTACTAAAATAATACACTTTAAAAATTAAACAGGGGCCAGGCACAGTTGGGTCACTACTGTAATCCCAGCACTCTGGGAGGCGGAGGCCAGAGGATTGCCTGAGCCCAGGAGCCTGGGCAACTAGGCAAGACCTCATCTCTACAATAAATCAAAAAATTAGCCAAGCATGGTGGCGCACACCTATAGTGCCAGCTACTTGGAAAGCTGAGGCAGAAGGATCACCTAAGCCCAGCAGGTCAAGGCTGTGGTAGCTGTGATCGTGTGACTGCATTCCAGCCTGGGCGACAGAATGGGATTCCGACTCAAAAAAAAAAAAATCTGGAATTTTTTTACAACTTCAAAACAAAGCATCACCTCATTTCCTTTTTCTTGCAGAGATAATACAATTGCACTATCCCGATAAAGCTCGGTGAGCAGGACATCACACTCTGCCCCTCTGCTCTGACTTGTGATATTATTATACCATGTAGGCTGTGAGCTAAGAAGAGTCTAAGGGATTGTTTTGTTTGGTCTCTCCATTTCACAGAGGAGGCAATGAGTTCTGGAGAACTTAGAAACCTTAGTTATGGTCACACAGCAAAACGGGATTCGAAACATGGCTCCAGGCCCTCAACCAATTCTCTTGCGATTCCATGAGCCCGCACCCTGGAACAACAGCGAGACCCCAGGGGAAGGGGAATGAGAGCAGCAGCTGTTGTGCTCAAAACAATTCACCAACATCGCGCTAGCAAAGAGCCCTGTGTGCACGTCAGAGGACCAAGACATGGACACTCCCTTCCAGGCATCCACAGTCCTTCAGAGGAAACCAGAAACACACACACACACACACACACACACACACACACACACACACACACACACACACACACACGCCCAACTAACAGGAACCTAAAACTGAGAAACTGACTCAGTTTTCCCAAGATAACCAAAGAAGCAGTCACAGGGATGCAGACCAACACAAGCCTCCACGTGGATGACTTCCCCAGTGCCCCAACTTCTCCTTCTTCTGTGGGGTGTGTGTGCCTGTCCAAGGATGTCTACTTTCAACTCACCACCCTGGCGGTGCAGCTGCACAGAGCAACAACAGGTTCCTAGTCTTGTAGTCAAAGGACATCACCATCTTAGAGATCATGACAACCCCACTGCTTCCCAGAGGCTGCTGCTGGGATGCTGGATTTTTCTTTGGCTGCCTAAATCCTGTCCTGCTGAGGTTCACCCTGTCACTCATAGCCTAGTCCTTCAATGGTCCAAGATTTACTCGAACATACAAAGCGACAGAACAACAGGTGGAGACGCAATCTTTCTAGCATATGGCTAAAATTGTAGTAAATGACATAATAATAATGTCCTCGTATTCCAACAGCTCTAAAAAGATACTTTTCTGTGACTTCTCATATAACCATGACAAGAATTACAGCCTTAAGGAGAATGTGCCTGCTATAAGAATTAGAAACACCATCAGAAAAGGAAGAGCTATCTCTTTAAAGAGAGAATAATAGAATCAATAGCCTTTTCTTTTTTTATTTATTTTATTTTTGGTAGAGATGAAGTCTCACTATGTTGCCCAGGCTTGTCTCAAGCTCCTGGACTCAAATGATCCTCCTGCCTCAGCCTCCCAACATGTTGGAATTATAGGTATGAGTCATTGTGCCTGGCCTAGTTAAAAAAAAAAAATCGGCTTAAATAATTTAGAATTCTTCCACTGTAGCTCAGTTCCATTTCAGCTCCATTTCTCCATAACCATGCCGATGCCATTTTACTGATGTTGTTCACTATGCTCTAGGTCGATTTAAAAAAACGTGTGGGAGGGGGGAGGAATGGTAAGGGAAAAGGAAACTAAAACTGACTGGGTATCTGATCTATGTTGAGCATTCTATATCATTTTACGGAATCCCTATCGCAGTCATACCAGCTAGGAATTCTTACACCCATTCACAGAATCAGAATGCGCACACTCCCGAGAGGAGAGGCAACCCTAACTCTGGCATCTCCAATAACAGCCTCATGATCTATCACGTCACAATGACTGCTGTCTGTGCCAGGCATTGTTCAGTGAGCACTTAGTTAAGTTGTTGGAGTCACAGAACAACCTGAAGGTATTGGTGCCATTCTCACTCACATTTCACAGTTGAAGAAACTGCAGTCACAGCTGGAAAGCAGCAGAGCCAGGACCTCACCCCAGCAACCTGGCTCCAGGATCTATAACCTTAACCCCAGCGCCAACTGCCATTCTCTAGCAAGGCGCTTGCCCGGAGCCTCCGGGCTGGCATGTGGTGCTGGAAGATACAGCCTGTAGGTCCCAGGACTCTGGAGGCTTGCTCTTCCTCACCAGGCCCCACCAGGACTTCTCTTGGCCAAAGCCAACACCTGCCTTTGATGCCCAAGGGACTCCAAACGTTGTATACATTCTCTCGCCCCTAGACTCCTCCTCTCTGCCTAAAAACATCTACAGATCGGCTTTCTCCTACAAACTTTCCCCCCGGACTCTATCTCAGACTTCAGAGATCATTCTCTCTCCTCTTTTCATTGCCTTTTCTTGAGAGTAGCCAGCACACACAGCCTCTCCCCTACGCCTGGTCCCTGCCCACCTCCCCAGTCTCTGGAATAATCAAATGGCCTCCTCGCCTCCCATTCTCCTGGCCACACTCCCAGCTCCAGCCTGCAGGAGCCTTTCCAGGAAGCTGACAAGAAGCAGCTCTCCTCCTCCATTGCATACGTCTATCCATCTGTGCCTTTGCCTACTCTCCCCTCCACGTGGATGCCTTCTCCAGTCTCCCCACTCCTCCTGCTCAAGTCTTGCCCATCTTCCAAGTCCCCATCCAGTCACTCCAACTGGGAACACTCACTCCTTCCTCTGAATTTCATAATCCTCTTTTCTATATTGTGTCTCATCTAAGCATGTCTTGTCTTTCCTAGGCTGTAGGCAACTGGCTTCTTCTCTGATTCACCTTTGTGTCGCCTACAGGGCCTTGTGCAAACAAGATGCTCCACCCATGGCTTTCGAGTGTTCACTCGCTGCCTTCCAAATTGATACTTAGCAAGAGTATCTTCTTGCATAAACTCAGCCAAATGCCTCTAAGCCCTTGGATCACCAGCTGCCCTGTTGGCAGGAAATGAGTCCACCAAAACTCACCCTGGAGAGCTGCCTGTCCTCTCAGAGAACAACATCTGGCCTTCTAGAAGCAGGCAGAAGCAAACACTTTCTAGGAAGTCGATCAGTTTTGGGAACTGAGAGAGAAAATATTAGAGATTGGCTCAGCATAACTACTGTCCTAGATAATAAGAAACATTCATTCAGATGGTAGAAATCAGCATCAAAATGCTGTAGCTAAATTTTCACTCAGATGTCACATTGTCCTGCTAAATGTCCCCAGTAATTTTAATCTAATAGGTTCATTCAGCTGTGGTTTGGAATGTTAATACTGATAGTATCTAACAGCGCTTTGTATTCTGTCCCCAAATCTATTTTCCTCAAGAGGATGGTGATCCTATGAATCTTCAAAAAGCCTTTGGTAAGATCAAATGATGCTCTCTTATAAATATTAATTGGGCAGAGCAAGACGCTCCACTCTTGCGTGCTAGGCAAACCACACATTTTTGCCAGAGATTTTTGGAGTCACTCATCCTTAATTATCTCCGTAAGCCTTAAATACACCATGTACAGTATGGATTATATCTCAAGCCTTATTTTAAGAGTGTGAAAACAAAGTGCTTCAGTCTTTCAAATCACTGTACATTCTCTCATTTAAGTTTTATCACAGTCATTTATAGTGGTATTAGTCCCCTTTTGCAGCCAAAGAAATTGAGACTTGGAAAAGTTCATTAACTTTCCCAACAATTGATTGAACTATAAAATTCAATGCTGAAGATTTCATGTAAGCATTACACAATATAGAGAAAGTAATCCATAGATATTCAGAGGAAGTAACATATAATAAGCACTCTTGAAGCTTGGCAGTGATAAGTTACAATGAGAAACATGTTTCCAGAAAGCAGTTGGACAATATGCCCTAAGAATAAATAAATATGGTTATATAATAAATAAATATGCATGTATATATTATGTATATACATATGTGTAAGTATATGTGTATATAGAACCCGTTAATTCCACTTCAAGAAATAGAGCTTAGGAAAATAAACAGAGATATGGGTTTTAAACATCTGATACAAAGACGTTTATTGTAGTATTATTTATAATAATGATAATTAGGAAACAAAAGAAGAATGGTTAAGCAATAATATAGTCATAAGATGTAATCCTTAGAAAGAAATTGTAAATGGCTTTTAAGATAATAGAATAGGACTAGGTGCAGTGGCTCACACCTGTAATCCCAGCACTCTGGGAGACCGAGGAGAGAGGAATGCTCTAGCCCAGGAGTTTGAAACCAACCTGGGCAACATAGTGAGATTCTGTCTCTACAAAAAAAAAAAAATCAAAAAATTAGCCGGGCATGGTGGCCTGCACCTTTGATTCCAGCTATTCAGTAGGCTGGATCACCTGAGCCTAGGAGGTCAAGGCTGCCGTGAGCCGTGATTGTGCCACTGCACCTTAGCCTGGGTGACAGAGTGTGACCCTGCCTCAAAAAAAAATGTAAAATAAATAAATAAATAAAAATAATGAAACAGACTGGTACAACATTAAGTGAAATAAGGGGAGAAATCAGAATATATAGTATGATTCCAATTTAAAATGTTGCAGAAAGCACACCAATATATTAACAGTGGTTGCCTTTCCTTTTTTAACTTTCTGTTTTCTAAATTTTTTTTTACCAAGTTCGGGTGATATCTTTGAAATCTGGAAAAAAAACTGTTACTCAAAAACAACTAATAATTGTTTTACGTATGCCCATAGTTAATACAGGCACTGAGAGGAAAGGCCATCGACTCCAGAACTCTGGCCCCAGCATCACTCTCCCTCAGGGCATGAGCCGTCATACAAAGTAAATCAGCATCACAGAGACATCAGTCAGCTCCGGAATGGACAAAAAACAGTGTTAAGCAAATTATACTAGATTGTTTAGCTGTATAGTCCTATGTAGACACAGCCCATACAAGGACCTGGAACTACTCACCACAAGACAAATGTACATTCCCTACTCTGCTTCCTGCAATTTTATTTCTTAAGTATACCAGGACTGCTGAACCTCCTCTACCTCTAATGCCTCCTTCCAACCATTTACTATTACCTTTTGCTTCAAATATAGGTTATCATAGAATCTGGGTAAAAGCAATCCTCAAATCCCTCAAGAATCAGAATTGACTTGCTGTAAAATATTTTAATTCCATTCCTCCAAAAAGGAAATTGAAGTCATTGTCCTCTAGCAATTTCTTACTGATGACCACTAACTAAAGATCATCAGAGCCAGACACAGTGACTCGTGCTTGTAACTCCAGCACGATGGGAGGCCAAGGTGGATGAATCACTTGAGCCCAGGAGTTCCAGACCAGCGTGGGCAACACAGCAAGACCTCATCTCTACAAAGAAACTAAAAAATTAGCTGGTCATGGTGGTACACGCCTGTTATCCCAGCAATTCGGGATGCTGAGGTAGAAGGATTGCCTGGGCCAGGTATGTCAAGGCTGTGGTAAGCAGTGATCGCACTACTGTACTCCAACCAGGGTGACAGAGTGAGACCCCCAACTCAAAAATTAAATAAAATAAAACACGCAGAATTTCTGCCAGTAGAAATGTGTAATGTCTTCAAGGATCCTTCAATGCATTTCATATACTATTCTGTAAGTAATGTCTCATAGACAGGTAAATTTGTTAATATTTTATAGGTTAATCACAGTTATCTTCTACATACATTTCTCTGACAGAGAAATCACCCTTGGACCATGGCTGTTGGAAGAAAGGACAACGGACAGTCAAGAACTTTCTGTACCATCATCTACAAATGAAAGAAAAATGTGGGTAGCTTGGGGAAGCCCACATTCTATTGCTTACATTAAATTGAAGCGTTTTCACCATTAGTCATTGTCAATGTCTAGTGAATTTCAAGGACTCAACAGAGGTAAATAGTCCCAACATTTAGGATGTAAAAAGAAAAGAAGATGGCAGTGTGTAGAATTGCCTTAGTTTTCTGAGCTATGCAAACATTGAACTCTGCAGGAAATTGATTTATGATAAATGGACTTAGTTTCAACTACACATGCTAGTTTCCTTCTGGAAACAATTGTGCTGCAACAATAGAGAATCAGACATTTTAATTTTTTAGGATGAAAGGTAGACAATTTTCACTCTTTTTAACTTACCCACTAAACAAAGGCCATACACAGCTATTGTCAACCAATAATTAATAATATTGTCCCACATATCGTCAAAGCAGGTATTAATTCTGGATCATGTCTCATCCAATCTTTTCTGATTACAGGACAAATTTTTATTGTTTAAGTAAAGCAGAAAGAGCAGAGATTTGTTTTTCTCCAACAGTTTATTGCTAAACCTGGCTGCCTGGTCTTCCCCCCACCCCACGCACCCCAAATGTGGGCACAATTGCACATAGAGGAGCTTCAGACAATCCAATCTGACCATGAAGACTAAATGTGCTTCACAGAACATTTCCGGAAGCTATATTTTGTGCTACTTTTTTAATGTTGGTTTTTGAGTAGTGGCTTAGATTTAGAAATGTCTGTTTTATTACTGCCTTGGAAAAGGAAAAATGAAAGTAAGTTGAGGCATCTTGAAGTGTATAGTCCTACAAGTTTTTAATCTACATGCATCCATCAATTCAATTGCTAGGTAAGTTTTCCTGCAGTGTCTTTTTGGAATTAGAAATATCTAAAGGGGGCAGCTCAAAGCACACTGAATACTTTGATAGATAGACTGCATTGCAGAATTTCTGTGCTACCACACAATCTCTACAAAAAAGTTTTCCATATTTTGACCATTTCATTGGAACTGCTTTTCAACACTAATGGATTTTTATTACCATTTCATTAAAATAGTTATTCTAGGTTTTATGTTCATAACAATTTCTCTTGCAAAATTATCTTTAATCCCTACGAGGTTTTTTGTACAAATTATAAGAAATAGACACCCTTAAATGTCAGGACTCCAGACACTACGCTCAGTAAATTTGCCATATAGCATTGGGATTTGTGAAATCATACTTCTTCTGCACTATTTGAAACTGAGGCTGAGAAACAAACAGGAAGAAAATCTTCAGGGATTTGTCTTACATTAACCTGTTTTTAAAAAGTGTCTTTTCCTCCTGATGCTATCTGGCTTAGTTATTGGGCTTAGATCCCTGTATCTGCGGTCACTATGTTCACCCCTACAGTCAGTCTGAACTCTCATTCAACAATTTCCCACTACTCAGCTGCACACTTTTCACACGCAAAACAAATGTCATCTTCATCCCCTCTGTCAAGGAAATGCAGAAAGATTGCCACATCTTTTTTTTCCCTGCAATCTCTGAACTCCTCTGATTTTTACTTAAGAAAAATCATCATGCTTGCTCGTTCTGCCCCTCTTAAGCATCTCCTGCCTCCTTGTTCTGAATAACAATCCAGAGAGCCTTCTGTGTCATTGGCACAATCTGCTGTCTGTTGGTCACACGTTCTGAAGTGCCAGTCCTCTGAAAGCAATGAGTGCGGTGGTGATTTCCAGCAACATGGGAAAAGACATCAAAGCGCTCTCCAGAGCACCTCCGGAGGCGTCCCCCAGAGCCCCCAGCAGGGCGGCTTACCTGTGCGGCATGCCCGTGGTGCAGGCGGTGGTGTGTTCGCTGGACAGGTCCCATAGCTTCAGGTACCAGTTCATCTCCACTTCCCTCAGCAGAGCCAGCTGCCGAGCTCTGAACTGGCTCTGCCCCGAGGGGCTGAGGCTGCTGTCCTTCCCATTTTCTGAGGCTTTCTTAGGAGATCTCTCTTTCCCGGCTACAGAAAACCCAGACTGCTTCCTTAACTTGGGGTTCTCTTCTGGGATCTGGCTACCTGCAGCCCCTGTCCGGGCTGCCAGCATCGTGGAGGTGTGTGTCTTTCAGAAAAGTCACTGTCATCAAAATAATTGGAATTGATTTTTCTGCTTCTGCCTTCCCTCCCTCTGCCCTACCCAAGCTACCTCCCTTAACCTTAATCTTCCAAAGCTGTAATCGAGCCAGTCTGTGACAGGGATGAAAGGGTATCTCTAACCTTTCCTGATCCAGAGGTAAGACGGTCACTGCCTGTGATATCTTGGAACCATGGAAAATTTTAAAAAACAACTCCAGGCAACTCCATAATACTTAAGTTGTGTGGTGCAGTAATTCTTCTTCAAAGTTAGGACTTCTGCTTCATTTAACAATATGACTCTGAACCTTAGATCGTTGGGCTTTAGTAAATTATATTTGATCATCACGTTAGAGTTATAAAAGAAGGTATCTGAGGACTCATTAACTATTCTTAATCAGAGTCCCTTTGAAGTTTTAAAAAATTTAATGTGAGTTTCCTCAAATAAGTTTAACAATATCAGTGCAAGAGGAGGGTTATTCTTTTTGTGTAAACATCAAATAAAAATTTAAATGTATTTTACATTCCTTTGGAAGAGGAAGGCTTTTGGAATGTCACTGAACCACGTAACATATGTCAAGCAGTTTTTTGTTCCTATGTAAGAATAGTAAGCCCCCCATGGCTGATTTAGTAGCTGAGCCTCCCAACACTTCTGACGGATGGAAAGCATAAGAATCATCTTATGACTGGGGAGACTGAGGTTGAAATTAGAGTGAAAAAAATAGAGTAGGAGGGAATAGTGGGAGCCTGTATGTGCGTGAATGTGTGCGTGTGTGTGCATGTGTATATGATTGTGTGCTTGTGTGTGTGCCCAGTGCACGTGATACTAGTTCAGAAGAAGGAAAGAAAGTTTCACTCATGGCCCTAGGATTAAGATGCATGGGATCAACCCACACACTCCCTTGGCAGCTCTGTTCTAGCTCCAGAGATAATGATGTTAGTGCCACCTAGATGTCTACCACAGAGTTCTTCAATGACCTGTTCGGCCCCGGGCATCCCCCTCACTGACCTAAGTCTCTCCTATATTCTCTATCTTGGGGCCTGCTGCATGTAAAGAACTTGGAAAGGTGTGTGAATTTTCCTGTCCATGACAAAACCATCAGGTAAAAATGATAGAGGAATAGCAAGGTCTTAGAGTCCCTAAGAAGGCAGGAGAGGAGGAAGGAGAGAAGAGGCTCTTCTTAAAGATAGGGGAAGGTGCAGTTTGCCCTTCTGGAAAGTATGCTGAGGTCTTTGAGGTTCCGTGTGGCTGTTAATTAATTAAAACCAAGAATGAGAGGACAGCAAATCATACCATGTAGACGTTCCCGTACTCAGATGAAAACTGTTTAATATCAGTATCCAGGGTAGTCTAGGGTTAGAGCTGTGACCGCCAAGCAATGTGCAACCTGACACGTATATCAAAAGGTCAAGGAAGCAGCTGATTCCAACCAGCAGGATCAGTCCCATCTGAAGCTGTGGGGTCTTAGGAACTTTTAGCGCCTGTAATTCTTCCACTCATCCCTTTGTCCCGCCCCCCGCACATCCTGAGTCTTTGAGGAGTTCCAGCAACATGTTACCCATAGCAGCCAGGCTCCCTAAAATGTAGACTCTGGGGAGAGTCTCCCCAGTTTAATATTCTTGCAGATGTTTGTGGAAGGGGATTTTGCCATGGAACTGTGGAGCTGAGGGGGCAGAGGACATCACAGGTGCCCTTGGCTTGCCTTTCAGGAGGCGATGCTGTCGTGTTGAAGAGTCTGCTCTGGAGTCAGAAAGCTTGAGTTTGAACCTTAACTCCGTCGTTGACCTACTCAGTGATCCCAGGCAAATTATTTAACTCCCCTAGGCTTTAGTTTCCTCACCTATAAATATAGGGATAATTACCTACTTGTGACAGTTTTAAAACATATTCTTTGATACTCCTTTTATTGAGAGGCAAGGTCTGTTTCCCTTCCCCTTAAATCTGGGTGACCTTCTCGTCACTCACATCAGTAAAATAAGGTGGACTTGATACGATGTGACATCCACAGTTAGATCAGAAGGATCATGGGGCTTTCACCCACTGCTCTTGGAATGTTTGTCGTGGGGGAAGCCAACTGTCATGTAAGGAATCTGACCACCCTAACACTGCCATGTGAAGAACCACATGCAGGTGCTCTGATCAATACCCCCTCTGAGTTCTCAGATGACAGCCAGTTTGGGCATCCAGCACAACCTATTCTTAGAGGACTGCAGTTCCATCCAATATCTGACTAGCTGCATGAGACACCCCCAGTCAGCACCACCCACCCAAGCATGACCCACCCACACCTTTCCCAAGTTCTTAACCCACAAAATTGTGAGCTAAATAAAATGCTTGCTTTATTACCACCAATAAGTTTTAGAGTTCTTTATTGTGCAACAGTAATAACCAGAACACTACTGCTACCCTTACCGTAAACATTGAACAAAATATGTGTGAAATACTTAGATCAATGTCTCTCATACATTAACATTCAATAAGTGTTAATATTTATTATTTAGGTTAGATACCATTGCAGCACTATAATGCAAATTTCCTGCTTATGCTTCCCTCCTAAAAATTTCAAAAACTGAGTATCAACGTAGTTGTATACTTAGTTTACATATACAAGCCTTTTCATCATAAATCAAGTATGCTCATGAACCATATCATGATGTTTCAGTCAATAACAGACTGCATACACAATGGTGGTCCCATAATGGAGCTGAAAATTTTCTATCACCTAGTCAAATCATGGTTGTTCTAATGTCATAGCACAACTGTTAACTTTTTGTTTGGATATACAAATACCACTGGGTTACAATTGCCTACAGTATTCAGTACAGTATCAAGCTGTCCAATTTGTAGCCTAGGATTATTGGCTACAGCATATAGACTAGGTGTGTAGTAGGCTATGTCATCTAGATTTGTGTAATAACTCTCTATGATGTTCACACAATGATGAACACTAAATGACATATTTCTCAGAACATAATTCTGTTGTTAAGCAATCCATGGCTGTAGCTGCAAAGGATGCAGTGTCTAGAGTATTAGAAGTACCATTATTTAAATAAAGCCAGCAAATCACCCTCTTAAATGTATCCAATGGAATTTAAATCTCATATCTATCTGATATCTATCATTATCCACTTAAAAAATTCATGAACAAACTCTTCTTGAGAGGCTGGAAATGTTGCATTCAGAAAGGTTCCTTCCTGAACTATTTTTTCCAGTCTATTACCCAGAATTTTATTCTTGTATATAATATTTGTATGCCTAAAAATATTTTACATATAGCACTATCAAATAATTCTCTGCAATGAAAATTTGAATATAAACAAAAAATTAAATTATTTTCTATGCCCATAAGATTAAGTGTTATCAAATGTCTTAGGAATTACATTGTCATGACAATTATTATTGGAAATAATTGGTCAAATGCAGATTTTATAAATGTTGGTAAGTTTTTACTAAGGATGAAAAATATAATTTTCTTGGAAATATATCATTTAATGGCATGTATGGGGCTGGAGTCTTTTGTTTGTTTTTCTGAATCAGGTCATGTGTTCACAGAGGCATATTATTTATTGGTAGAATAAACAAAATTTACTGTCAATTTATTTTCTTTTATATTATTAAAGACACACATTCTGAGAAATCTTGTTTATATAAATAAATAAATGAAAACAGAATCCTTTTTCATTCTGCAAAATCATTCAGTTCTTTAAATGTCTTCACAGATACATATATATAAAATTTCAGTGATGTGTCATTTTAAAATAATATATTTTTTTATTGATGCATAACAGATGTTTATAGTTTTGGGATACATGTGCTAACTTAATATATTCATATATTTTTTAAAGATCAAATCTGTGTACCCTAAATAGTTGTCTTTCTTTTATGCTAGAACCAAATAAATTTTTCTCTTCTAGCTATTTCAAAATATGCTACAGTCACTCTACCAATCTGTCTAACACTAGGTAAAATGATATATATTAGATATAAACATAAAATGATACTATATCCACCACCAACTCTGAAATAGAGAGCTTGTAGAAAGTTAGGAGAGAGAAGTGAAATGATCTGATTTATGTATTGAAAGGCTTGCCCTGGCCACCATGCAGACTGTCATAGGTCAAGGGACAAAGAAGGGAAGGGGATTTGGAGACAACTGCCATGATCTAAGAGGAAGCCAGGGTGGCTTAGGCCAGGGTAGCAAACAGTGCCGGTGATAAAAAGTGGTTAAACTTTGTGTACATAGTTTGAAGGTGGAATGGATAGAATTTTCCTAGTAAATCAGTACAAGGAAAGCAGTATAAAAGGATGAGAGGAGTCAAGAATTATTCAAAGAACCTTGACCTGAGCCTCTTGCTAGGACTGAGAAGATGCAGAAAGACCGTTCTGGGTGAGTGTGGTATAACTAAAGGGTTGTTTTGCATTTTATTCACAGTCACCATTTTTGATGCTCTTCATTACAATGGAGACTTCCACAGTCTGAAGACCTTCCCTTAACATTGCATATCTACCAGCAACAATTTTGCCTTTATCTAAAAATAGCTTTTATAACCTTCATTCTTAAAGAATATTTTCTCTGGGTGTTTTTGTTTTTGTTTTTCTTTCAACACTTCCATTGTCTTCTGGCCTCCATGTTTTCTAATGAGAAGTCAGTGATCAGGTAAATCATTTTTCCCTTGTATGCGATGCCCTAGTTTGTGCTGGCTGTTTTCTTTATTTTCTCTTCATCTTGGTTCTGATCAAGTTGACTATGATATATCCTGGTTTTTCTTGTATTTATGCTGCTTAGTTTCCTCCTCTCTTCCCTCAACACCAAGGCTTTTTCTTTTCTTTTCTCTTCTTTTTTAAGGCTGTAGGCAGGGCCAGGAACCTGAAAAAGACACGTTTGGTCTTGTTTGATTTCCAGAAACTTCTATTTAAATAGTAAGAAAGAAAGCTTAGAACATAAAGGCATGGGGGGCAATATTTGACGATATAAGTATTATTTTCCTCCTCTCTTTTTCCTCAAGCCAGCAAAAAACTTGAGGCAGGATAAGAAGATTGGAGTGGACTGGTTTAGGGCCACCAAGCCCCACCTTGCCTGTGTCCAGGGAGATTCTTAGCCATGTAGGCCTGAGGGGGAAACCTCCCCGAGCCCTGCACACCAGGCGACCATAGAATGTACTGTGAATCTGGAACACTTTTGAGAGTGAAGAGTACTATTAATAGTTACATAGAGACAACAGGCAAAAGCTGGCAATGTCTACAACAACCAGGAGGTATAGTCTTCCTACACATACCCCCAGCATGACATGCAACATCATCCAAACATGTCTAGAGCAGTGGCCCCACCACCAAAAACCATGCAGAAGGCCAGGTGTGGTGGTTCACACCTGTAATCGCAATACTTAGGGAAGCTGAGACAAGAGGATTGCCTGAGTTCAGGAGTTCCAGACCAGTATGCAAAATTTGGTGAGCTCTCGTCTCTACAATAAGTCAAAAAATTAGCCAGGCATGGTGTTGCATGCCTGTAGTCCCAGTTACTTGGGAGGCCAAGGCGGAAGGATTACCTGAGCCCAGCAGGTCGAGGTTGCAGTAGCCATGATCGTGCCACTTCACTCTAGCCTGGGCAACAGAGTGAGATCTTGACTCACTGCAGGAATGACTAAGGAAGACAGTAGCTGAGGAAGCTGGGGTTGAGACAAGGGGTGCAGAGTGCATGGAGGCAGGCCGTGGAGGCTCACAGGTGTGAGGGAAGGACATCTCATTCCAGGAGGACAGGCGAACAACCTGAAGTGTAGATCTATGAAGACCGAGGATGGCACAGAAACCGGCACCCCTCTTGGGTTCAAGATAATATGTAAGACCCTTAAAAACTTAGATCACCCCACGGAGAGGAAAGGCAGGGAGAGAATCTGAAGCTGACTGGGTTTACAAAAAGTGACTGTTTATCTTAAATTGCTAACATGTTTGTTCTGTTATCAATGGGAATGAAGATTTTGTGAGTTAAACACTGAAAAATGAGTGATGTTTTTGTATTCCTGACCACCATGATGTGCAAAATTTAAAATTCTTTCAAACTTCATCCTAAGACTATCAACACTTTTGTTGGTTTCGGTGTCCTCTCTGCGTCCTCTGAACTTGGTAGAACATTTAGGACCCATCCGACCATTCCCAAGTAAGTGAAACACACACATCTGCAGACAAGCAGGGCTGTGGATAGAGATATAGACAATGATGGGCAGAGACCATGGACCTCCAAGGACGTGGACAGAGGGTGTGGACCTCCAAGTCTCAGGACAGAGAAGCTGAAATCAGGGTCTTTTCCATGAGGGCCACTGCTTCCAATAGGAATAATGCATTAATCATCACAATAACTACCATTCGTCTAGCTATGGACCTGAGCCCTTTTTTAAAATGTATTCTCATTTCATTCTCCATTTTTAGATGAGGAAACGGAGGCCTAGGGAGGTTGCATGACTTGCTCTACTTTAAGCAGCTTTGGGATACTCAAACCCAGATGCTGCCTCTCAGACATTTTGTAATAAAGAGCTCCCCGGTGACACTGCCCAAACTTCAGAGGACCGGGCAGTCACAGTATAAACCTGATCCTCTTATCCTGCCTCAGGTTTCTTTTTGGCCTGAAGGGAGAGGAAGAAAATAATACTTATGGAATCAAATATTGCTTCCTACTCCATGTTTTTGTGCTCTAAGCCTTCTCTTGTACTTAAATAAAAGTTTCTGGAAATCAAACAAAAACCAAGCCTTTCTTTTTCAGGTTTTTGGCCCTGTCACTGACTTTTAAGAAACCTTGTTAGTGTTGTGGAGGAAAGATCCAAAATCTGTATATTCCTTCCCTGACCCCCAGCTACCGATTCAAGGACCACCTCCCAGAAGCATGGAAGAGAGTATTTTCCCACACAAATAGTCGGGATTCCATCTAGCCATGAATGAACTCACTGTGCATGAACTATGTCTTAAGAATGCAATTCCTTCCTCTTAGTCTCACTTCATGGTGTTAGTAGATAGCATCCTAGCTGCTTGTTCCACTAATACCTTGGTTTTTCTTTCTTTTCGTTCCTGTTAACTTACTAACCACAAATACTATTGGTCATCTTTATCACCTTTTAAATACTTATCACTATCAGGAGGATGAAGGAGAAGGATCGCCTGAGCCCAGTAGGTCGAGGGTGTGGTAAGCCGTGATTGTGCCCTTGCATTCCAGCCAGGGTGACAGAGTGAGACCTTGACTCCAAAAATTAATAAGTTTAGCATCACGGTGTAGGGAGTCACTTTGTATTTCTATAGCATTCCTGTCTCATGAATGTGACTACACATTTCTTTTAGAATGTCATCATTGAAAGAAAACAGTCTATCTCGATAGGTTTTAGAACATTCTTATTTACAAAGCTTGGAATAATCCTCTCAAAGGTTATTTAAGTGTTTGGCAAATAAGAAAACACACAAGCCATCAACAAAATGTGTGCTGAAGCTTATGCTGTCCTTGCTATCACTGCTTTAAGGAAACATCAAAGAAAAATTGAATCCTCCTCAAGCCGTTAGAAGCCCCTATAAAAACAATTTGCTGCTTGTCCACCCTCTCTCCTTTGGAGGAGAAAAGGACTGAGCATGATCCCAGAAAGGAAAAGTAGAGAGTGTGTGAAATAAGAGGTAATCATTTTCTTGTTTTCAATGGCGGACAAATTCTCAAGATGGTCAGGGGACCAAAATCAATGGCATTTTGTGATCTTACAGGAAACAATTGGGACATCAGATCAACAATAAGTTTGGCCTAACCAGTGCCCTTTATTGCTACAAAAAATTACTCAATTTATTTTTCTTTAAAATTTGAAAGACCAATTATGAATAGACTTAGAGAGCATTTCTAGTTTACACAAGCTATTCTAGGGGTCCAATATCCAAATCCACTCCCTCCGTGTCAGAGTTTTGATGCTGTGATGATTTTGATCTCATTCATGGTTCTGTCTCATTGCTTTGCTTTCAATCCTAGGGGCTGATCCCAATTCAAGGCTGTGTGTGGTTCATTCCGGACTTAAATATTTCTTCATCCCCTACACTAAATAAACAAATCACTGACTGGGCATGGTGGCTCATGCCTGTAATCTCTATACTTTGCCTCGGCCTTCCAAAGTATAGAGATTACAGGCATGAGCCACCACGCCCAGTCAGCGATTTGTTTATTTAGTGTAGGGAATGAAGAATTGCTTGAGCCCTGGAGTTTGAGACCAGCCTAGGCAACACAGCAAGACTTTGTCTCTACAGAAAATTCAAAATATTAGCCGGGTGTGATGGCGCAGACCTATAGTCTCAGCTACTCAGGAGGCTGAGGCCAGAGGATTATTTGAGCCCTGGAGGTCGAGGTTGTGGTGAACCATGATCATGCTACTGCACTCCCGCCTGGGTAACAGAGTGAGACCTGGACTGAAAAAAAAAAAAAAGACAATAACAATCACAGTCCACATTTCTGATGTATTATCCCAACACTTCATATACTGATGCTGCCTTGCTTCCTTGTAGGAAAAAAATGACTCCAATTCTCACCCATTCCTGACATAGACAAATATCATTTTGTGTCGATTTAAACTCAGCTAAGTATTTTGAAGAGTATCTCATTGATACTTTCAAATATGATGATCACATCCCCTCAAGGGGAGCCTCATTAATAAAACTCACAAATATTATGGATGAGAAAGTAAATGGCAAAAGCGAAACAATGCCAATGCTTAAGGAAGCACTTGTCTAAAGAAAAGAGAGCCTGAGAGAAATAACTGAAAACTGGAGAGGCAGAAAGGATTAATGGGCATTAGACAGAGGTGGGTGGGTTTTAAGTTCTACTACATATAAGTCGCCTGACCCTGGCAAGGTATCCATCTTTTCTCATATCCCTGTGTTGCAAGAGGAAAATACAGATCCCAATGTTTTATGAGAATTACCGATATTGAGTATAAAGCATCCAGGTCATAGTAAGTGATCAATAAAATATCTTGTTATTCGTTGTTATATTATTTCCATTTTAACACCTAGGGTGTTTTTTTTAATGTATCAAAGCATCCATGCATGTTTTATTTAAATGTAATAAATGCACATTGAAGCATTTACCCCAATTATTTTTTCAGTTAAAGGTCTCATACTGTCACTCAGACAGGAGTGCAGTGGCACGATCACAGCTCACTGTAGCCTTGATCTTCTGAGCTGAGGCAATCCTTCCCAAGTAGCTGGGACTACTAGTGCACACCACCATGTCCAACTAATATTTTGATTTTTGTGTAGAGACGAGGTCTCACTATGTTGTCCAGACTGATCTTGAACTCCTGGACTCAAGCAATCCTCCTGCCTCAGCATCCCAAAGATCTGAGATTACAGGTGTGAGCCACCGTGCCTGGCCTATTTTTTCAGGTTCTAAAAGCTGATTTATACGGCAATTGCCCAGTCCTCATGAAGCTTAGGCCATGTCATCAGGGAGCTCTTTATTCCAAAATGTCTGTGACCTAATTTAGGGCACACCTGGCACAGGCTGGTTAATGTGGGGAGACTGGAAGCAAAGAGGTTCCCCTATAAATATCTGAGGCAACTTGAGAGGGCTAAGGTGCTATGGTGAGTTAGGACATAAATTAGGAGAATACAAGAGATGGGACAGGACAGTAAGGGCAGCAGACCTGACCCCTCCAGTAATGAAGCAACCAGAGGGACCTGACCAGCTGCAGAGCCGCAGACTCCTCAGAGCTGCTCATGGCACTCCTGTCATCCCTGTAAGGGACCCTGGAAAAAGGCTAGAGTGCATTGTGGGACTTTCAATGCTTTAAGGAATGGTGGCTCATTTTCTTTTTCACACCCAGATTTATCAATGCACAGGGAGATGTTTGCTTCTCAAAGTGTGATCCAAGGACCAGCTGCATGATCAAGACCTGGGAGCTTATTAGAAATGTGGAATCACTGCAGATCATGGAAACAGGATCTGCATTTTCTTTTTTCTTATTTTTTGTTTTTTTTTAATCTTTATTTTAGATTCAGAGGGTACACATGCATGTTCATTACATGAACATATCATGTGGTGGTAGGGATTGGGTCTCAGGTGGCCCATTCCCCAGATAGTGAACATTGTGCCCCATAGTTAATTTCTAAACTCTAACCCCTTTATCTCCCTTGCCCCTGATTGATGCCCCATTGCCTACTATTTTCATCTTTGTGACCTTTTAACTCCCGTATATGAGTGAGAACGTGTGGAGTTTGGTTTTCTATTTCTGAGTCAGCTCACTTAGGATGATGTTCTCCAGCTCCATCCATGTTGCTCCAAAGAACACTATTTCATTCTTTTTTATGGCTGCATAGTATTCCATGGTGTATATATACCACATGTTCTTTATCCAGTCAATTGGGATCTGCATTTTTATAAGATCTCTCAGGTAAGTCCCATGAACTCTGAAGTTTGAGAAACATTTGTCTGCACATATTGGAAGGTTGTGTGTATGGGGTGTCTGGACAGGGAGGAGAAAGTATATTTTCTTAGTAGTACAGAAGAAACTGAGACCTAGAGAAGTTTAGTCATTTTCCCAAGTTCACCTATCCCCGTGTGATTCCAAAATCCATACTTTTTCTAGATTATTCTATAACTGTCATAATTGAATGGTAGCCCTTCCCCAAACACGAGTTGGATGCCTATTAAAGAATCCATATGTAGGCATCCAATGGTGGCTCAAGCCTATAAACCCTGCACTTTGGGAGGCCGAAGTGAGAGGACTGCCTGAGCCCATGGGTTCAAGATCAGCCTGGGCAACTTGGCAAGACCTCATCTCTACAATAAATCAAAAAATTATGTGGGCATGGTAGCACGCCCCTGTAGTCTCGGGTACTTGGAAGGCTGTGGCAGTAGGATCGCCTCAGCCCAGCAGGTCAACGAGTGACCATGAGCATGCCACTGCACTCCAGCCTGAGTGACAGAGTGAGACTCCAACTCAAAAAAAAATCCATATGTTTTTCATATAAAGTTTCCTCCTGACAAATGTGGTTTACAGGATTAGCACATCTTTTCAGGTGGCTTAAGGGATGGGGGGATGTTGGGAGAAGGGATAGAGGTAAAACCCAAACCAGGACAAGTAATTTTCCATCATGCAGCATAAATGCTTCAATCTATAAATAAAGGCCATGTGTGAATTCTCTTTGCCTCATACCCAAGACTCACTCCTGACTATGAGCTCCTCCCTTGGACATTGGTGCTGCTTCCTGCCTCAGTGGTACTGACATACCTTGCCTTGTCCCGATACCCTCTGCAAAGCTCTGATGTGCCATATTTAAATTTTCCCAAGGATCTCTTTTGTGTGTTATCACTGAAAAGTAATTGTGGCGTGTTGACATTAATAGCATTTGAAAAACTTTTCAGTTTCCAGCTCATTTTCTTTCTTAAACATGACTTTTTAAGAAAAAAAAGAAATAATTTAATTTCTATCAAAAACAGAAAACCACCAGAGTTATGACCCTTTAAACAGATACACTGTCCATTCAGAGCTAAACAGGTCATGTTTTGTCCTTAACAAACAGGAGATGAGACTGTAGAAAAGAAAGAATAACCAGTAAGTTTAGGATGTTTTTAAATGGCCGCTGTTGACAAGGTACGGTGGCTCATGCCTATAATCCCTGTACTTTGGGAGGCCCAAGCGGAAGGATTGCTTGAGCCCTGGAGTCCAAGACCAACCTTGGCAACATAGCAAGACCTCATCTCTACAAAAAAAAAAAAAAAAATTAACCAGGTGTGGTGGTGTATGCCTGTAGTCCCAGCTACTCAGGAGGCTGAGGCAGAAGGATCTCCTGAACCCAGGATGCCAAGGCTGCAATGAGCCATGCACTCCATCTTGTATGTACTCCATCTTGGATGGCAGAGTGAGACCTCGACTCAAAAATTTTAAAAATGGCCACTGTCTCCACAATGGATGAACAAGTGACTAAGAACAAGGCCTTCCTGGGTTGTAAGTCATGAGTTTATAGTGGCACTTATTTAGTGCAGACCTGTGACTACCTCCTGGATTGCTCAGAAGTCCAGGTATAAGCATGGAGAAATGGGACAGTTTGGTTGACACAGAGTTGAGGTTTGGCAGGCAGGAAAGAGGGTGGAGGTGAGGAAGGTGACATAAAAACATCAGTGATGGACGGTGGCACGTAAGGTCTGTGAACAAGAAGTTGAAAAGAAGAGGCTGCTGGTAGAAAAAACAGAAGTCAAGTTCCTAGAGGTCAGGCCCAGGGTTGCACTGCCATACTTCTCAGTGGTCTCTGGAGAGTCAAAGCATCTCTGGGTGAGCAGGAAACTGAGGCCAACACAGGAATTTAGTTCTGCTCACTGGGCCTCTGGTCACAAGAGTCTTTTTTGGTTGTGTTGGCTTGTTTTTGTCTAGCACATCTTTTTGTGTTGCTGAACAGCAACTCCTCCATTCCACGTAGATATCACTGGACTATAAGTTGTAGCACCCACCTAGCCCTTGGCCACATTATCCAGGGCCATGTGTTTATCCAGAGATTGAGCATACAGCCTAATAAAATTCAATAGGAGCTCTTCCACGGGGCTGATGTGTGGACATGGAGAGAAAGAAAAGCTCTACTCTTATTATCTTGGATTAGGTTGGGTTGGGTTGGGTTGGGTTAGATTGGATTGTGTTGTGTTGTATTGGGTTGTTGTGCTGCATTGTGTTGGGTTGTGTTGTATTGGGTTGGGTTGGATCATGCTGTATTGTGTTGGGTTGGGTTGGGTTGTTGTGTTGTGTTGTGCTGGGTTAAGTTGGGTTGTGTTGAACTGGGTTATGTTGTATTGTATCATATTGTATTCCTATTACATTGTAAGCCAACGTCTGCAAACCTATGTTCTGCAGGGGTTGGCCCTCAGCTAGAGACAGTCTCTCAGAAACAAGAGGAAAAATAAAAGGCCAACACTCAAGAAGAGCAGAAGGGTGTAGAGAAAAATATTACAAAACAGCATCATTTGAGCCCTTCAATTCAGTAGTATATGGATTTATCTCTTGGACTTCAGGGTTTTGTGAGACAATTACATCTTTTTTGCATTTTAGCTTGTTTTTATAGGGTTTCAACTGGTTTTTATGAGGTTCCCGCTGCTTCACACTAAAAGGATGCTGAGTATTACATTAGTCTGTACCTATCGTAGATGTCCTGCTTAGCCATGGAATTGGCTGATCATTCAGAACTCCACACAATGCTTGGGCTGAACCTTCTTGGACTGCTCTATTGCCCAGGAGGGCTCAGGCTGTTACCCACCTAGAGGCTCCCTAACTTCCCAGTCTCTGTTTTTCTACTTTCCTCAGTCAAGGGCCACTCTGCCATGAAGGTCACACCAGCCAGCAAGCCACCTGTGGTCACTCTACCTTTCACCTTAAAGCTAATTCACTCCAGTATAGCCGAAGGATATCAACATGAAGAATCAGAGACTCATAGACATTTCAGACCTGAGCAACATTAGAGTGTGTGAAGAGCTGACCATGTCCCTTAATTTTGCAGATGGGTAAACTGAGACTGGGAGAGCTAAAAGACTTGTCCATGAACACTCAGCTATAAAACACTGGAGGAAACGAGGGAAGGGACTTAATATTTATTGAAGTGTGTTAAGGGATCACTAAGCACAATACTGTGGACTTCAAAAATGTCCCCTCCTCCTCCAAAGCACCCAGCATAATGGATTTATTATTGCCATTTTCCAGTTGAGGGCATGAGAGGATCACAGGTTTTCTTTCTTTTCTTTTCTTTTCTTTTTAAAGCAGGATTTACTGAGAGGACAGAAAAGCTCCTACAGTGGGAGGGGACCGGAAGGAGTTGCTGGATCACAGGTTTTCAATCACTCGCCGGGGATAATTTAATGGCTGAGTTGGAATCCATGCCTTGGTCTCTCTGCCCCGAAACCCCCTTGCCTTTATTAAACTCTACAGCGCTAACTCCTGATTGCAAAGAGAGAATAGAAATCTGGAGAAGGATTACAATGTAGCTTTAATTTGAAAATGTCCCAAGTAGATACAATCTGGGTTATACTGAAAACTAGCCTTTCCCATGATCCCTCTACTATAAAATATTTCTCCTTGTGATCCTTAAGGAATATCTTAGCACACATCACAGCCTTAATAGCGAAATGTGTTACAGAAACTCCAAGATTCCAAATAGTTTTTTTTCATAAGCATGATGGAACAGAAAGAAAAGTGTAAACAAAAGACTCTCAGCCAAGGATGGTGGTTCATGCCTGTAATTCCAGCACTTTGGGAGGCAAGGAAGGAGGATTGCTTGAGCCCAGGAATTTGAGACCAGCCTGGGCAACATAGCAAAACCTTGTTTCTATAAAAATATATATACATATATTATATATATAATAATAGTAAAAGACTTTCTCTGTCAAAATGAAATGTATCTGACTTCTGCCAGAGCAGTTATTCCTGGAATGTCGAAATTATTAAACCAAAGGCTGTTTCAGAAAAGGCAAGCATGTCATTCTCTTTATTCCTACAAGAAGCCCTTTAGAAGCTCAATTCAGCAACAGAAGAAAATATTCTGAGGCTGAGCAAAATTCAGTTTAGGTGAAAGAAAATCCTGCCATCTCCTTGGCGAGAGCTGTATAGCATGTCCAGGAGATAAAACAGGGTGACCCCAATAATACCAACCTCACCCTGGGGCCTCCCAACTTTCTCCTAGGCCTGGGGTTTCCCCAGCCCAGCTTCGAAGGACTGCCAGTTGCAGGGCACAGAACCAAAGAGCAGGTGTGTTGATCCTCGGATTCCAATAACCCTGACTCCTTCTATATTCCTGTTTCTGTTATTATTCATGATAGTTAACACTTACTGAGCACTAAGCATATGCCATGCAACATATTATGTACTTATCATGCATCCTTTCATTAAAATACCACCATAACTCAGATCAAATAATAGGTAGCCCTATTATCTGTATTTTATAAATGAAGAAATTAAGGCTTGGAAAGGCTACGTAATTCACTTGAGTGAAAATATCTGTTTTGTGCCTCTTGGTGAACCACAGGGGAACCATCTTGTTAGGTCCCCTGGGGGAGCAGAGGAGGGAAGGGAAAAGAACCAGCCTTTGTATCATCTACTGTGTGCCCAACACCACACTGGGCACTATGTTTCTCCCCTCCTCCTCTTCATAATAAGCCTGGTTTCTGTAAGACAATCTTTTTTCTACAAGAGTTAACTAAGGGTCAGAGAGATTAAGTAACTAGACCACAGCTAGGAGATGGTTGAGGGGTGGTGATTTAGCACAGATCACCTGTTCTTAAAATACCCTTTTTATATGCACCATGTATATGTAGATTATTTGAATCCTGGCTGCATAATCTTGGGCAAGTCTTTGAGCTGTTGTTTTCCCATATTTAAAGGAAGAATAATATTATCTCCCTAAGTAAATTGAGGGTCAACAAAGCTAACTACATCCGATTTTTCTCTGCACTCATCACCCTCCTCTGATTTCTGTGGTACCTGGTTGACACCTTCATCAAAGCCCTCCTTGTCCGGCAATGCTAGTTAATGGGTTTATCAGGGGTGGAGGAGAGCCTGTGTTTTAAAACCCTGGGGTCCTAGGCATTCCACAGAGCCCCCAGCTTGGGGTAGACTTGGCACTCACTTTTGTTCAGTAAATGTTAATTGCTGAGGGGCTCCTGTTATTTTCTGTCATAGAGACTACAGATATCTTTGGAAAGTCCTAATCCCTTAAGGGATCATTTGACTTTCTGGTGACCTTTGGGTGACTTCAGTCTCTGCCACTTTAGAAACCCTGGCCATAAACTCAGTCACTTCTGTAACATCCAAACTCCCAAAGCAACCTCCCCCACAAGTCCATTATCATTTTCCTTTGAAGAGCTACTTCCTCCAATAAACACTGATTCAATTTTATTTATTTATTTATTCTTTTTTTTTTAATTATAAAGATGTGGGGTACAATTCAGGGTTAGGTATACAGACGTTGATTATGCAGGTATCCTTGTTGATGAGGTATGTCCCTCCCTCCCCTAGCAGTTTCCCTCAACTGCCAATCCCACCCTCCTCCTCGACAGTTCCCACTACTGCTAATCCCCTTCTTATAGTAGTATAATTGTTCAAGGTCCACATATGGTACTCTGTTCTCTGTTTCTGTGATAGATCACTGAGTATGATCAACTCCAAATCCATCCAAGTTGCTGCAAAGTCCATATGTTTGTTTTTCTTTATGGCTGCATAATATTCCATTGTGTATATGTACCACATTTTATTTATCCAGTCCAGCTTCGATGGGCAACACAGTTGGTTCCATGTTTTTGCTATTGTGAATAGAGCAGCAACAAATATACGTGTGCAGGTATCTTTTTTGTAGAATGATTTGAGAGCCTCCGGGTATATTCCCAATAGGGTATTGCTGGGTCATATGGAAGATCAATTTCTAGTTCTTTCAGAAATCACCACACTGTCTTCCAGAGGGGTTGCACTAGTTTTGCATTCCCACCAACAATGTAGAAGTGTTCCTTTTTGTCTGGAAAACTGGCTGACCACATGCAGAAGATTGAAACAAGACCCCTACCTATCACCATACACAAAAATTAACTCTAAATGGATCAAAGACCTAAACGTAAAATATCAAACTATAAGAATCTTAGAAAATGCAGGAGACACTCTTGTGGAAATTGGAACTGGGAACCAATTCCTATTCAGAACCCTAAAGGCCAGTACCTTAAGAAATAAGATAGACAAGAGGGACCTCATCAAACTAACAAGCTTCTGCAAAGCAAAAGAAACCATCAAGGGAGCAGGGAG